>NC_092260.1:26952198-26962198 GCF_036320965.1 Panulirus ornatus | reverse complement strand
AAAGAGAATCGAGTCGCGGGAGGTCGACATTATAAGCTGATAGAGACACTCATGGAGGCTTAGGTGACGCAAATAATGGCCGAAATTATCTCTATTATACTTTTATCTCCGGCAGCCAAGCGCCCACCCGCCTCAGGGTCCCTTCCCTGGCATCAGTGGGGGCTGAGAGAGAAGCATTATACCGGCTGTGAGAAGTATTAGGGAACGGACTGAGAGATGCGCGGGAAATTGTAGGGCGTGCGGCCACCACCGCCGGCCACCACCACCACCACCACCACGCCTTCCGTGGTTGGTAGAGGGAGCAGAAGCCGATACTGTCGTAACGTAAGGCGTAAGCTTTGTCGCTGTGACTTTATGGTAACGCACGACCTACGTTGTGTGGCCGTGACGTTGTCGTATCGAACGCCGAGCTTTGTGCTGCTGTGAAGTTGTTCTGCCGACACGAATTATCGACTTCTTAGTTTATTGATGGGACAGCAAATATCAGGGGTCGACTTTGCCTGACGTAGCAAAACGTTCTTTGTTACGTGGTGGTGTAGAATCATAAATCGTTTTACTTACGCACAAGTGAAATGACCTCATCGGCTCACTAGTGCTACACATTCAGACTCTTCTTCCTTACGCGCGTGAATATATTGACATTTATCATTATATTCTAAGCGAGGAAGGAAATACACCACTTCGGAATTCTTCCTGTGGGACGCAAGCATTTACGCATTATTCCTAATGTCGTGTCATCACTTAAGGCGTCGTTTTCCTTACTATGTTCCAGGTAATTCGAACCCCAGGGTTTTGGTTTTACTTAACACACATTCACAGAAGCATTCGTTGGTAAGGAGCCAGGGCTGGCTGCTGGGTTTCCCCAGCGACCGGTCTTCTCGCAATAGCAGGCCCGAAACGTTCCTCAGTTTCCTGAATGTAAATGTGTGGAAGAACTCGCTCGGCCCCGCGGGCGAGGAGCTCAGCGGTAAATCCCTCGCCAACAGTGACTCCTTGCGAGGGCGAGGCGACGACCCCCGCCGTTCGTAGTTTGTGTGGTGGCGCTGGCGCTGGCGCTGGTGTGCTGGGAAGAATGCGGAGGTCTGTCAGTGGTGGTGGGAGGTGGTGCGAATCGTCTTGAGTTCTAGTGGCGATGGTAGTGGTGGCTGTGGTGCCGAGCGCATGGTAGTGGTGTTGGGTGATATAGTCAGTAGTGGTGAGGACAGCGGGGAGTGGCGCCGATGTAGAGGAATAGTGATGATGGCCGTGGCTGCTTGAGAGGAAAGGTGCCGGTGGTGATGGTGATTGATGGTAGTGTTGGTGATGATGGTGGTGGGTGGTGGTGGTGATAGTGTTGGTGGCGGGGAGAAACAGTGCTGGTAGTGCTGGGAATGGTGGTGGTGATAGTGGTAGTTGAAATAGGGATGATGCCGGTGGTGGTTGTAGGTGGGTGATGCTGGTACATCTGTAGACACACGAACGATTGAACACACGTGTGTGGATGTCAGGATGGACGTACACGTCCGGACGCACCACCGGACAGACAGATGTGGACGCGAGATACCGCCAACACTTTCGTAATATTACGTCATGTTGTCCTGCTGGTCGAGCTCCTGGGTAGAGAATATTCACTACACGAGCACTTATAGACCGCTTTTCTGATGAGTACATGCAAAAAGAAAGGAATACATACTTACACTTATGATAGATCCTGCCCCACGTACTTACAGATATTGTCGTCGTGCCATAACGCAAAAGAACTCTTGAATAGAGAACTCCTTTATGAAGAACTCCTTGGTAAAGCAGCAGACGCAGACGCACAGAGACATAGGATCAAAGCAGTCCACTCAGGAGGAGGGAAGTGATGCGCTGATACATTACAGTAAAAAGTTCCTTATAACGTCAGTACTTCTTTACGTTCTGTGATGATGATGCGACCTTTGGCTCGCCGTCTGATCACTACATAAGGTAATTTGGCAGCACACACACACACACACACACACACACACACACACACACACACACACACACACACACACACACACTCACACAACCATAAGTTCACCATGGACTAGTATTTTGGTTCCTGTATGAATGATTAACAACAGTACCTTGGTATTGTGCATGGCTAGCCAGTATGGGTCGCTGCCTTAATCTACGTAGGTCACACCGGTGCCTGCACCTCACTGTTGCGTCGTTAAGCAGCCTACCTACCTACCTACCTACCTGCCCATGGTAACCTCTGAGTGGCACGAACCGCCAGGCTCACCAGCAGGTGAAGAGGAACACTATCTTCCTACTGCTATATAAATCTGGGTTTCTGTTTCTCCCCATTCTCTCTCTCTCTCTCTCTCTCTCTCTCTCTCTCTCTCTCTCTCTCTCTCTCTCTCTCTCTCTCTCTCTCTCTCTCTCTCTCTCTCTCTCTCTCTCTCTCTCTCCAGGTTCACTGGAACTTGCATTGCTTGACTCTTTGGCCTTGATGTGTCAAAAAAAAAAAAAAATGATCGTCACTGATTTCATGAAAGATCCTCGGTGGGAAGAAGGGGGAGGAGGGAGGAAGGGTTAATAAGTATTGGGGTCACCAGCGCAAAGGGAGGGGGCGCCCGCCACTGGAACCACGGGGTCAGCTGGGATGGGTGGGTAGGACGGGGGTTAGTGGCATGGCAGACCCCACATCACCACTGGGGGTAAAGTACCTGTGTTGACTTTGTGGGGCACTGTGTGTGTGTGGTGTGGTGTGGTGTGGCAGCCGCAGCAGCACCAGGTGGCCAACACCGCGCCGGAAACACCCGACTAAACCGCTTACTTCCACCTCTTGACTTCACTGAAGGGAGCCATTCACGACAGCGTCACCAGATCCCACAGCAAGATAGATGGACTCGGGGAGGAGCAAGGTGGCTGTGTGTTCTAACGTCTGTAGAGGCGAGCGCGAAATGGTCGCACCCCGGAGGTTTCGACCGTAATGCCTCATGGTGTTGACTCCTCTTGCCGTGCAGCGGTAGCCCTCGGCGATTGTTTTAAAAGTTGTAAAGGCACAAGTTCAGGGAAATTAACTCGACGTTTCCTTTTGGTGGTGGCAACATTTCAGAACTTTTATGCCACAGATTTTTTGTTTTATGTGTGTGTGTGTGTGTGTGTGTGTGTGTGTGTGTGTGTGCGTGTGTGTGTGTGTGTGTGTGTTTAGGTTAAGTTCACCTAAGTTACCGTAAGTCTAGCGTGGGACACACACACACACACACACACACACACACACACACACACACACACACACACACACACACCGGCCAACACCTTCACACCTGTACAGACTCGTGCATAACTTGCTGACCCGTATGGCTTGTAGACTGCCTTCTGTTTTCCTTAATATTTGATTCTCTTAGTTGTAAGACAGTCAAGCGTCTTAGCAGTAACCAGCATTAAGGATTCTGAATGGTTTGTGACGTGTTTTGGATACCTTTCGAGCGCCATTAAAGTGTTGGGGAGTATCTCGAGGGAGGGAGGGTGGGATCTTTCGTGTCGTGTTACCGATGTTAATGTGTGATGAGTATGAGAGTGGTTCGGGAGTCTGCCAGGCGTGTGAGCGAGACTGCGGAAGGTCATGGATGATCTGTGGGGTGATCGAGGTGTGTCTGCACAAGTATCAGAATCGGTCTGTGAAGTATGGAAGTAGGTCAGTGATGTCCCGAGTCAAGTCTGTGAAGTAAACCAGGTGGGTGAGGATGTGACGACATGACCACCTGTTTCGGGCAGGGGGACAGTTCCCGCAACGGTGGGGGGTCGGGCGCCGCAGGAATCCCCTCTTCCCCGGGCACACCAGGCTAAAGACTGGGAGGGCAAGTGGCGGGGGAGTGGCCCTGATCCACGGGGTTGAGCCACGCGTCCCTCACCCACCCACACTTCCACTCCCTGTGTTTGTGTGGTGATAACATGCGTCCTTGCAAGTTCAGAATTAATGGCATTACACAACATGACTGCTTGGAGGAGTGACAGATGAGACAGAGAGGCAAAAATAAAATCTTGTTCGTAACTCGGATCACGGACAGACTGTAGCAAAACTAGTTCCTGACTCTGACGATATGATCCAGGAAAACTGATCTTGGGCTATTAATGAACGTGTAAACGAGGCCTCGCGCGGTGGATGGGATTCAGCTAGCCAGGTCCTCCCGTATTGATGGTTGAGCTAGCCAAGTCCTCCCGTATGGATGGTTGAGCCAGCCAGGTCCTCCCGTATGGATGGTTGAGCCAGCCAGGTCCTCCCGTATGGATGGTTGAGCCAGCCAGGTCCTCCCGTATGGATGGTTGAGCCAGCCAGGTCCTCCCGTATTGATGGTTAAGCCAGCCAGGTCCCCCCGTATTGATGGTTGAGCCAGCCAGGTCCTCCAGTATTGATGGCTAAGCCAGCCAGGTCCTCCCTTACTGATGGTTGAGACCCGGTGAGTCGACCCCCACGTTGATGACACAGTTCATGCCTCCCACACAAGAGGGTACGGAAAAACATGTTCCAGTCCGACTAGAAATTTATTGGCACGAATCTCTCTCTCTCTCTCTCTCTCTCTCTCTCTCTCTCTCTCTCTCTCTCTCTCTCTCTCTCTCTCTCTCTCTCTCTCACTCTCCAGGGTCAGGTTAGTGGGCTTCAAGCCTCTCAAATACCAGGCGTCATTAAGGCCGTCAAGGTCGAGTTATAATTACCAACCGAAAAAAGAAATCTTCAACACGAACGCGCTCTTTATCTCCCTTATCATCGAGTGTTAAAAGATGATTCTAAGACAACACACACACCCACACACACACACACACACACACACACACACACACACACACACACACACACACAACGTACGAACGTCCCTGCCTCAACTGGAGTTGAAGTGGTGAGAGAAATACAGATGTGACTGAATCAAAGTTAAGAAGATTCAGGACAGGTGAAATACTGGGGAGACGCCCTTGGCATGCGATGTCTCTTTGCTCCTGTGATTCACACGAAGACCTGCGACAAAGGCGCGGGGACGTTGACAGGTTCGCTCTCACACTGAGCTTTTGGTGCGACAGATGAACGTTTGTTTCCATGTTCGTACGTAAGCTGAATCATAGAACGTACATGACTACAATGAAGAGCTCTCTTTATCCTTTGTGACTATGCTTCTGTATATATATATATATATATATATATATATATATATATATATATATATATATATATATATTCTTTCTTTCTTTCAAACCATTCGCCATTTCCCGCATTAGCAAGGTAGCGTTAAGAACAGAGGACTGGGCCTCTGAGGGAATATCCTCACCTGGCCCCCTTCTCTGTTCCTTCCTTTGGAAGATTAAAAAAAAACAAGAGGGGAGGATTTTCAGCCCCTCGCTCCCTCCCCTTTTAGTCGCCTTCTACGACACGCAGGGAATACGTGGGAAGTATTCTTTCTCCTCTATACCGTCATGCTCAAGGGTCATATACCGTCGTGCTTAAGGGTCGTATACCGTCGTGCTCAAGGGTCAAATACCGTCGTGCTCAAGGGTCATATACCGCCGTGCTCAGGAAGGCTAAATGAGGAGTAAGTCATCATCAGGGTCAGAGATGGTACCGCTGTGGAAGACTTCCCCAGCTTCAGCCTCAGCAGCCAACATCGTTGCCAGACTCTGTAAGAGAGAGAGAGAAAAAAAAATATGATTATGTAATTACGTGTAATTAATTTTCCTATAAGTCGCACATTGTCTCTAGGAAGTCTGTGATATATTTTTTTAAAACATTCCATCGTAATGAAGATAAGAACTCGGGCGAGCGTGGAGCTCTGTCCTTTCCCCACAGCGTCGCGATATTGTTGTGTTATATCGGCCAAATTTGTGTTGAATGTGCCTTGCATTTCGCTAAAAGAGGCTCTAAATTGATAGACTCTGTGGTGGCAAGACTTCGTAGTAATTTAGATATATAAATATGAGACTCTGATACTGTCATGTGTCTTGTAGAGTGAATCACTGGTGTCCAGCGCGTCGGTGTGAAGAATTTCATCACATAGTAAGGGACACACACACACAACCCACACATTTGTGTATGAATATATATATATATATATATATATATATATATATATATATATATATATGTATATGTGTGTGTGTGTGTGTGTGTGTGTGTGTGTGTGTGTGTGTGTGTGTGTGTGTGTGTGCGTGTGTGTTTGTGTGTAGAAATCATTAGAAAGTAGAAAAACTCTCTGGATTATCAGGAGTTACAGCCAGGGCATGTAAACAGATGGATAGATATGTAGAGAAAACAGTTGACCAACTGAATTGTGGACTCTCATAGCCCATATAGCTGTAATGATACAGGTAGAAAGACACTGTACGTTTATCTTCACGCAAATAATGCGCGTTCGTTCCGCTGTGACGTAGCAAAGACACAGACGAAAAGCGAGTGACGTGGGACGGATGTTCAACGTTCACAACAAAGTTCCATGAATCACACAGTCCTAGAAGTTACCCGGCCCGTGTCCACACACACACACACACACACACACACACACACACACACACCGTTAACCTTGCTGACGGTGACGAAGAAAGTGTTGATCTTAAGGTGGTGTGTCTCTACGGTGAGTCTCGCCGGAGGCGGGGTAGGTGCCTGTGAAGGACTTGTTGTATGGCCGCCCTCAGATAACACGCTGAGCTTCCGTCTCCCGAAAGATAAAAAAAAAAAGATAAAACAGACGAAAGATATCACAGCGTGACCTGTATATAACACCGATATCGAGACACAAATAAATATGTATATATAAAGAAAACTTTTTACCCGTAGCAAAGATTATCTTCTGAACAAAGAGAGAAAGGAAAACGAATTCTGACTGTGGACGACAGTGTAGACTCGAGAATACGATTCGCCTGAAGACAGCGAGTCAGGCTTGTGTATGGCATTTCAGCCTGGGAAATGTATGACTCTTTGGCGCCCGTGTGGCTGTGACGATGTCCTTGGACGGCGTGAGATGCTTGTTAGAAGATGATGGAAGACCATAGGGGTACGTGATGTGCCCTCTACCTATGGGCTTCTGGTGTATATCATTCAGAAGAAAACGAGATGAACTGAGCAGAACATTGAAGTTATTCATTGAGGTGTCCATCATGACATGTAAGACATTTTTAGTTAACATGAGTCGTATGCTCATGACTCATCCAGGCTTGATTTCATCCGAAGCTTTGAGGCTTATTGTTCTTCTAAGATTGTATCTGTTTTCTTCTTCAGTCGAGCTACAATGCTTCCAGTGGCTTTTTAACTGATGTTGCATGAGCAGAAAAATAGTTCAGTCTTTGCAAGAAAGAGAATGTTATATGTTACAGCTTTGTGGATGTTTGTAGACCTGATTCTTAAAGGTGGGAAGGTTGTAGGGAGAGGGAAAGACGAAAGAAGAAAGAGCATTGCACGGCCTCGCTGTTCGGGGAAAGGAGGTATCACAACGGTCAGTCCTCGTGGTGCTGGTCTCCTCACAGAATCAATGGGAAGCAGCAGGTAGACGCGTGCCACGGCTCCCAAGCCTGAGTGGCGGGAACCCACGCAGACAGAGTATTCTGATGATGAGTCCTAGAAATAGGCAGACCCTGGCGAAGGCAAGGTCCTGTCGAACCCTCGTCAAAGGAGGAAAAGGATCATAATGATAGAGGGGATCCTGTTGACATCAGGAATCTGGAGAATGTGAGACTGTAGGATCCTAGTGAGTAAAGATTCTCTAGGGAGGGAGGAAGGGAAGAGAGATTCTGTTGGGGTCTTCCTGGTCTGAGCTGTGGAGGGGGAGGGGGGGGGCTGTACTGTGATTGGGTTTGAGCATACCACGTTGGGTAGGTAGCACCTTCACCTCCTCACCGATGTGTCTCTTGATTAGCTTGTCCCCCGAGCACCTCTCATCTCTCACATAGGATCAGCTCTGTTATGAGCTGCTCATTAGAAGCATCAGGTAAGTGTCTCCCTGTGTTGGTGGCCCGTGAGGAACAGCAAAACGAAAACTGTTCAGTACGTGCCAATGATCACCGCCATTAATTACTTCAGCAATAAATCTTTTCCATGTAAAAAAAAAAAAATAAAAAGGGTCTCTCGTTAAAGTGAAGACGAATGCATTGGAGATGCTCACTTAGATCTCGGGCAAGAGCAAACATTTGCCATCAGTTGGTAAGGCCCGTCGTGTCCCGCAGCACAACCGAGCACTGCTACTTCTACTACCACTGCTACTACGTAGACTTGCTGCCCATAATGTAAAAAAATAAAGAAGTGTTCCCAATCCGGCGAGGGAACCACAAAGAGACTATTCACGTGGCACAAAAGACCGCTATTGAAACTGTATTTAAGACTATGGAACCATTTATACAGCGAGGAGAACCAGAGGGGCCTATGTCCCCTAACGTTATTGGATCGAAGATCCAATCCCTTACCTCGTGGAATCCGCCCACGAGGATCCACTGTGTCCGATGAGCTATAGATACGGTAACGTACTCCTGCGTCAACATTAATGTACGTATTGGCCCTCCCAACACCAGGATCAAATTCACAGTAAGAAACTTAGAGGATTGAGTAGGGCTGGTGAGCCATAATGACTCCCGGTGTCGTGTCCGCGTCCGCACGTTACGCCTACTGGGGCCGCACCACCGCACAAGGTCTCTCTCAACCAGGAGCTTTTGAGGGGAGGCCAGGCGTGTTAATACAGGCGGGCGGGCACTGTTGGGGAAGGGGAGGGATGGGGGGGGGGGGGGGGGGGGGGGATGGGGGGGGGAAATAGACGTGGGCCGAGAAGGGGGATGGGGGGGGGGGGACACACGTCTTCTCACAGAGGAAGTAATAGGGGACTTTAGGCAAGGGGAGATGTTTCCCTTAGGCTTTACTGCTCTCTCTTACCTCGCGATGGAACGGAGGCAATTGACAGAGGGAGGAAGCTACTGGGTCACACTGAAGTGTTCGAGTGCTTAATGCGGCTATCCCTGGCGACCGGTGGTTCCTTGCTGGGACACCTGTAGGCTCTGCTGGACAACTAGGCGATTTAGTTTGGCATCAAGTAAGTTTTGCCGGGCAACAAGGAAGCTTTGCTTGGTACTGAGAAGGTTTGGCTGGACTACTAAGATGTTCGCTTGGTCAAGAAGGAACTTTTGAGTCACAACTTGAAACTTACATACTCGACAACTACAGTGTTTTGTTGTGTAATTAGAAAGTTTTGCTTTGCGGTAGCGAGGTGCTCATCAAGAATTACAAAATTCATGTTATTTCACGCATGCATACACTTTCTTCATGCCAGGTGTTCGAGAACACCACGGAGCTCAATTGGCAGTTAGCGTAGATCTTGTAGCTACTGTTAACGTGGAACCCATAGTGACTGGGTTGGCTTCGGTTAAAGTAAACTCTGAAAAGGGCTACACCAAAAGTAGATCCTTGTTGTGACCGGAGCCAATATGTAGACCCCAGTGTGGCTCCATCTACTGAGCTGTGTGGTTAGACGACCTGTCAAAGACCCTGTTCAGCAGTTCATCAGCTGAGTCTGCATCAAATGGTTGGGTTTGGATTGGTCCTTACTGGTGGTATGGCTCCTCCCTTGTTGGCTAGGGGTCGTATTGTACAGAACTAAAGCAAATGTTCAGTACCACCTCCTGGTAGCTCTCTCACTCCCCTCAATGTAATATCAATCCACTGGGGTCTGACTAAGACCCTTTGTGACCCCACGTAATCCCTTTGCGCTACCGCTCACAGGATGAGTGAACGTGGAGTGCACGATGAATTTGCCCTGGGTTGCCGGCACCAGTCACTCCTGCTCTTCCTTCCTCGTGTTGATGACCGTCGCAGGATAAGGCTATAGGCCCTTCACGAACACTGAGTGATCGGAGGATGACACAGTCCACACACTGTGCCTCTGATAAATAATCACCGAGGACGGTCTCCCCCTCTGGGAAAGGATGAACCGCCCTGACCCACCCTCAGAACCCGTCGTGTATCGTCCTAAACTACAGAGGCGTCAGTCACGGGTGACGGCGCCGGGGAAGAGCCAGGTTTTAACAC
>NC_092260.1:26859698-26947198 GCF_036320965.1 Panulirus ornatus | reverse complement strand
ACAGGTTTGTCTGGTACTACAACTGAGACACCATTTGTAGGGGCTAATGTTTCTCCACTGCCTGCAGGAGTCATGCCGAGCAATGGTCCGAGATCATTCTCGTTCCCACCACCGCCACCGACAGCGCAAGCGCAGCCAGCGGGTAGGTCACGGAATTTGACCTCGACAACGGATAACGGGTTGAGCATAGGCATCGGTGTTGGAGTCGGCCTTGTAATCGTGCTGATCCTGGGGGCCTTTGCTTACGCCGTTTACTTACGCCGTCGCTATACATGTTCCCTGATCTACCCAGGCAACTGGAGAAATGGTGAAGATTGTGTTAAAGACTCTCGCGATGGTGGCCCACAGCAGACTTCATCCTCGTCGCAAGATCCTGCTCGGCAGGCGACACCCAGCCTGGCAGAACCCCACACGGGTTTGAAATACGTAGACGAAACGCAGGCGAAGAGGGTAGACATTGAGAACAGCAACCCCAATGATTTGAGGACGCATACGCAAAACACACCAGTGCAGGACCACACGTACTCGAATCTGAGTAACCTCTTCCCCAAACCTTGTGAGGAAAATGAAGCAATCTACATGAACGTCACTAGAGCTGAGTTTTTCAACATTCCTCCTAGCGAAGCTGGTGGGACTGAGAGGACTCCGGCTGGATCGCCGGTGGCTGTGGACAAGAAGAAGAAGAAGAAGAAGGAGGGTCACTCAGGAGCCTCCGTTAATCCTGCCGTAAAGCGTATTGACTCAGTGCATATTTACGAAGAACTTCCAGCCTACGGACCATTCTTAGCATCTGACGCCTGGGATGGTCACAGGTGAAAAATGAGGAGAGTGATGACGGGAGTCATAACTGTGTGACATAGTGGGTACTTAGGAGTACATTGGGGAAAATAATATATATGTATATATGTATATATGTAACAGAAGTGCCTTTTAACCTATGACGAGGTTATCTGCCATACAGTTTTCTTAAGCTGTTGTAGATAATTGAGGGAAGAACAGCCTGACGAATAAAGAATGGAAGAAATACCACAGATACTGAAGTACAGCAGACATGGAATTCTACTGGAAAGAATACGATTGACGGCTGCCTACCTGTGCTGATCTGTTCTTTGGCAGTGTTTCTGCTGGAGGAAGGCGGTTCTCCTGGCCTAGGAAGGGTCATAAAAACACGGATGAGTCGGTGTTGGAGGATACATCAGATGGACAAGGAAACCGATTACGTTTGAGGATGATGGATGGGAAAGAACGGGTGTCTGTGAGACTGACCTGAAAAAAATGAAATAGACAAAAATATATGATAGTTTCCTCGGTCACACACTCGTCCTTTTTTCCAGTAGTTCAGCTTTTGAGCTTTTGCTTTACCCTCGCCAACAGAGGTGTCAGAATGCCAGAGGCAAGAGGGCCAGTTATCGGTTGACTGTGATAATATAGTTCTGACATCACCGTCGCACTCTGCTGTGTCATTTGTTGTCAGTGAATGACTAAAGATCTGGTAATATTGTAGCATGATTGTATCCAGAGGACTGATGATTCACTTGTGCAAGATCATCCACTCATATACACCCATATATATATATATATATATATATATATATATATATATATATATATATATATATATATATATATATATATACATATATATATATATATATATATATATATATATATATATATATATATATATATATATATACACACACACTTGATCGCCGTTTCCCGCGTTAAGGAGTAAGCGCCAGGAACGGACAAGAAGGGCAACATTCGCTCATATCCATTCTCCATTCTGTAGCTGTTATGTGTAATGCACCGAAACCATATATATATATATATATATATATATATATATATATATATATATATATATATGTGTGTGTGTGTGTGTGTGTGTGTGTGTGTGTGTGTGTGTGTGTACGTGCATGTGTATGTGGGTATGATCTGCGTACAGAGGCCAAGCTGACCAGTTGTTGTACATCATTATTCTGTGCATACATATTTGTATTACATGTAACTGTATGTGTATAGTATGTAAATAAAGATTGTACATTCAGTTTGTGCTTCTGCCTCCCATGACGAAAACATCCTGGAATTCACACAGGATTTTTCCTCTCTCTCTCTCTCTCTCTCTCTCTCTCTCTCTCTCTCTCTCTCTCTCTCTCTCTCTCTCTCTCTCTCTCTCTCTCTCTCTCTCTCCATCCCTCTGTCCCATCTTCATCACATAGGGTTTGGGGATACTGGTCCTGTCTTTCATTTGCAGTAGCCAATAAGAATTCGGCTCTTCAGCGACGTAATCCATTTCACCGCACAGTTATAAACTGCCTCGCTCTCACTTGACGTCACGTCGTACCGCCGTAGCTCAAACTGCTCAACAAGCTCTCGCTCTTTCCGTGCCATCGTACCATCATCATCATCCACCGTTGCCATCACTACTGCTCTTACCATCCCCCCATCGTCAACAACCACCCTCCCCCCCCCTTCCCCCTCCCCGAGATTTCTTAAGCAATTTAGTAACATATATTATCAGTAAATTTGACGGTGTCAAAAAGTTAAAACTGACTTTTGAATTTGCTTTAGAAATGAACCCTTTGATCCGTTATAGAGATTCGACACCCCCACCTCCCCACAGAACCCCACTGTAGTTAGTGTAGAGAGAAGTTGACGCGGTCGTACTTTCCTATAGAATCCCCACATGCAGTAGACGTATACCCTCCTTCGTGGTGTGGTTCGTGTAGGAGGGAATGGCGGGTGGTGAGGCAGGGTTTCCTTTTTTTCTTTTACCAATCTTGTCTCTACCACAGCACCCCAGAATACTATTACTGTGTCGTCGGCATATAAGCTCGTCATGGATCATCATGTGTTCTGTTACATGTCCTGCCTCTCACGAGATGCCACGTACCACACCATACCAACCGCCACCATTACCACCTTCGCTACCACCGTTCTTACCGTCACCTTCGCTACCGTTCCTAACATCACCACGACCTACCAGCATCCCTACCACCGCGCTCAGTGTTGACGCCAACCACCACCACCATCACTACTACACACCCACACCCACTTTAACATCACTACCACCACTACCACCACCACCACCACTGCACGACCACCACACCACCACCTCGTGTTCCTCCGCGTCGTGAGGGTGGTCCTTGGGCCACTATCCCTACACTGGGCAGGCGGCTAAATTGAAGATAAGCAGAGCTGTCCACTTGTCCCCGGGCTAAACTCGATTACCCTGGGGAGTCGATCACGTGAGACAAACCACCGGAATTGAATTTTACGGCCACTTTGTGTGCCGGCGAGGAGACGTGGTCAGTGTGCTGGGAACCGGCTGAGCCAGGGAGAATGTCCCCCAGCATCGGTATATTTTGTTACCGCCAAGAGGCGTCCGCCGCTTGCCTCACCTCCACACTCCACCACCATTTACCTCTCCTTGAGGGGGTCGTCGCTCTTGTGTGTATATTGTTCATTGTTACATTGCCATGTGAATGATACATCTTGGACTACATGGGGATATATTTGTAAACATGTTTACATATATTCCGAGGGGTTATACGGCCTCCACCTGCTCGACGGTGCACGTTTAGTGAAGGTGTATCATTGGGGTTACGTTCTCTTCACAGAACATCCCACTCCAAAGAAGTTCTACATTTCCCTGCTACTGGAAGCTACGCAGCCTTGGGTTGCAGAAGCCTTTAGAAAGGTCCTAACACCAGGACTCGTTCACGAAAACTAGTCGTGGGTTGATTACAGATGAAAGGAATATTCCGAGGTCTGTCGATAGGTCCCTTCCAATATTTCTGGGCGTGTAATGACTACCTCAGAACACAGGGCCGTACTTGGAAATGGTTCTTTATCTCTGGTTTTATTAGTCATAGCTATAGCTGACCGCATGTGCACGACGGAATGACCCCTGTGTAGGAAGGCATGATCCTAGAGCATGGCGACAACATCCTTGTTTGTGACAGTCTGGTCTTTTGTCCTAATGCTTTCAAGGTTTAGTTAAAAGTCATACCATCATGTAACACTCACAGTACCCCGTCCTGTGACGCAAGGCTCCCTCATAGTACCTCGTTTTGTGACGCAAGCTCAACCCTTCCTGATGGTACATCGACCCTGTGACGCAACATTCCCTCCCCATATCCCCTCTCCTGTGACGCTCACCCCTCCCTCAAACAACACTGTAATCTCGGAGCTTCGTTCTCACCTGAAACGATGGTGATCGAACCTATGATTCCCTCATGCAGGTCCCGAAATCCATGATGAGGTGTAACGCAACATTTTCTCATGCAGTGAGTGTTCTTAAGACGACTCATCATTCACTCATAGAAGACTAGTGATGCAGCTCTCACTATCATTCTCACTCATGAGCACCGTGAAGCGGGACTCATGGATCCCTCGTTGAATTTCTCATTGTTTCTCCTTGCAATATTATCCTCCTCTGAACTACTACATGCATCATGCAACCTTGAGAACACAGCTCAACATTTGGCCATGCAGGTGTTGTAAGCCTGACAACACTGTGATTCTCTCGCAACAGTCGTCTGTAGAACACTTAAGATTGGAGCTCGCAGAATAAGGGATCCAGCACCTAGCTCTTAATTGTGACCAGAAAGAGCTCAGTCCTATGAGCAGGAAGATCACAAACCTGATGCTTTGTTATCTAATACAGTTAACGATGAACAAGTGAAATATACCCAGTCGAGGAAATAGAGCATTGATCTACATGGCAGAACCGAACGAGCTACAGCAGACTAATGTTTTGTCCATAGACCCACAACAACAGACCAGAATGCTAATGCCATAAATCCGATACGTTGCATCGGAATTTCTCTTAGATGCTTTCCCGGACATCACTTAGCTCGAACGACACATTCGTACACTCCCACGTTCTTCATTAGAATGTTCTTCCACTTTATTTCCCACTGAAGGAAGAAAGTTATGGGGGGGGGGGGTGTTAAATAAAAGCTCAGCAGAACAACAAGTTCCTCTCCAGCAGTTCTTCCACAACAGTGGCGGCGAGGACCCTCACTTCAACCCATTACCTCCACCAACAGCGACCCCTAAAAACTCCAGCCACGACCCTCAATAATCGCCCTTAAACTCCCCTCGTACTGGGGCTGATTTTCCGCTGCCGGGGGCCCCGATGGGCGAGATACATCGAAATTATCGGAGGTTGTGAGGAAACTACATCCATAAGTCGAGGGGGATGAGGGTCTACTTCTCCTTGGCAGAGGTGTCCTCGTTACCCCCCTTCATCCACTGCCGACCACACGCTCGGAGCCCCAGCAGGGCAAATTTTTGGACGACAATGGCAAATGGAGGGTGCGTTAGTTGCCTGCCAATTTGGTTACCCGAGACACAATAATCAGCCAATTTGGCGCACCGCGATGTCCATACCAATTAGGGGCAGAGCAGACTCCCTTTTATTTCCCCGTAGGTAGGAGAAGTTATGGAGTTCATTCGACAGAATTTTTATGTGATGAACTTTTAATGTTTCTCGTTTTCATTACTTAAGCAGTAACTGATTTACTCATAAAACCCGCTAGATATGACGCTTTATCCCAATTATGAGTTATGTATCTTGTCTTCTCAGAACCGCACACACTAACATTGTCCCACACCTGCAGGAAGACCCGTGTTTTCAAGGGTGACTATACCGACCCAAAAACCATTGATACATGAAATAGAAAACAGGTTACAGGAATGACCCAGCTGTAGAGACGAGTAGTAATACCTCATATTCATCGACTGAAGATCGTTGGACGAACGAACTACTCCATGCTGAAATTCTGCTTCAGAGGTCTGACCACTGTAACAATCCTGTGTCATTGTACTTTAAGTGATCGTAGGGTACATCCGCGTGGATGGTTTCACACTCCTGGGTGTTAAAAGCTGTTGGTACGACTAGGTTGACGCTGTTGACATGGGAGGTGCTCCTGTTCTTCACATGGCACTCATGATGGTCCGGGAGAAGAACACTGGGAATCCAAGACAATGTGAACAGACAGATTTTATCCTCGGTGCGCGGGGCGACGTTCCCCACAGCATATTCGATTCCTTTAATTACGTATGTTATCGTATTCATATCTGATGTTGTGAAGTGGCTACGAAACACCCGCGTCTTATCCCGTCACGTCGCAATACACGTCACACAGATCGATACACGTACCGCTTTCTCGAGGCTGCGTGACGACCGTGTGATGTTGTGTATCTCGTGTTTGTCTTAAAGTGACTTGCGTTCGGTGTGACGTGGGGTGTCTGGGTCAGAGGTATGGTCGGGATGCCGGGAAGGAAGTGTGGGGCTACTGACTGACCCAGCACAGAGCAGGGCAGCCATTACCAGAGGTGACTTCACACCGCCAGTTGGGACTAACGTTCCCAAATGCCAAACAGACAAGAAGATAATGGCGCTCGACTACACAAGTAGAGCTACGCCGACTTCGCTAGGAAAATAAAAAAAAAGAAAAGAAAAACCCGCACAAGAAAAAGCAAACACAGGAGAGACAGACTTGTTCCTCCGTGGCAAATTGAACCATTCTCGAAGGCAAACATCCAAATTCCTTTCTAAATCGAATCATGTCCGCGCCCACAATGATAATTATTCCCTGTGTTGGCGGAGCTGGTGTTGACTCCCTCCCTCCCTCCCCCAGAAAACTGCGGACTCCAAATGAAAAGAAAATCGTTTAGTATTTCCAGCCGGTGCCGTCGTGAACGTAAGTGTCCGTCTCGGCCACGCTTACGACAAAGGCGTTGGCAAGGCCACGAGTTGCTCACAGTCACGTAAACAAGTGAGGGAAATAGCGAGAATCTGAGAATAGGACAAGGGATTTAACCCGGAGGATATACTATTATGAGGTCACGAGAGAGCAGCTCCTGGTGTGTGTGTGTGTGTGTGTGTGTGTGTGTGTGTGTGTGTGTGTGTGATCCTAATTGCTGGGTCAACAAGCCGTCCTGCACGACGCTTCCCGCCCGAGTGCAGTACCCCCGCCCACCCTGCTCGCACGCCCACACTTAGCCTCAACAATTTTCCTTGCTAAAGGTCAGCCTTTCTCTTTAGTCGTGGATTTGTGACCCTGACGTAGGATCCCCCTCCCCCTCCAACCTTTCTCTCGAACTCTGGTCAGAGACCATCTCGCACCGAAGCGTTCGCCCTCTATTGTAGTGGGTTCGATTCCTCTCCTCGTGGCTTCAAGTCTTACCCGCGGAGGTTCTAATACCCTTCATGGTTCTGTTACCGTTTCTTAAATCATGAGTTCACTCGATCCAAAAGATTCCGTTGGTAGGTTTACGTCCATTGACCTTCAGTCCCGTTAATGACAATCATCATTATTTGCCACCCCCCCCTTCTTTTATTTTTTGGAAGAGGGAGAAGGGTTGACGTCTATCGCCTCTTTTCTGCGTCTCTTTTTGTCCCATTGTCTCTTTATCATGGCAGTTCTGTCTAATTCCCCCCAATGTGATTTCTTTCAGTCTCCCATTCCTTTGTCACTCTCTCTCCCTCTCTCCCTCTCTCTCTCATATCCTGTTTCACATATTGTCTTCCTCTGAAAGTCTGTGTTGAGGGCTTGACGTCGTCATACACTTGAGTAATGTGGATGGGAGGAGAGATAAATGGGTCATGGGATCGTGCGTTGTTACTCACCCTTGTGATCATGAACACTCACAAATACGTTCACAGATTCTGGCGCACATGTTCCGATGTTGACCGGAGAACAGACATGGTGTGTGTGTGTGTGTGTGCGTGTGTGCGTGATGTTGTGATTACGTAATTGTCCTTCAACTTTACGTGGAGGGGAGCTCTACACTCTTGGGGGTGCACCAACCCCTCCCTCTGTTTTGTATGTGTTTTTGTGTCATTGATAACTATTTGCATATCGCATAGTGACAGTTAAGCTTTCGCCTGACCCCCCCGTAGCTCAGTCTTTCATACATGCTGTGTCTTAACCTCATACATACACATACTCTAACTTAAGACCAGCTGCAAAGGGGGTTAAATGAACGGCTGAGTTAGCATGAGCCTTGTACCCTGTCCGGGATTCGAAAACAGCTTGACGGAAGCTCCAGTGTATGTGTGTGTGATCACTGTGAGTGTGTGTTACGGGGAGAGAGTTTTACACTGGTATATATGTATGTATTGTGTCTTTGCTCACACACACACACACACACACACACACACACACACACACACACACACACACACACACCAACCTAAGAGGGGTACCCATTTATCGCGCAGCTCCCGGGGGGAGGATGAGCACATTGGGTGTATAGGCCTACTACCAGTCCCAGAACTCGAACCCATGCGGGTGCGACCCCGGCTGACCCCCGGCTGACGTGTTGATGTTTAAAGATGTGCAGTGAGAGTGAGGACAGTAACTGCCTCGAAAAAGCCAGAGTGACCATGAGTTTTGATGAGCCAGTAATGCTAAAAGATACAGGGGCCTCTCGCCTGTCCGTCCCCGCGACGGTGGTGGCGCTTGACACTGTCTTGCTCCGTGGCTTTCTCCACGCCACGTTAGGCTAAGAGCATCAGTTGGGACAAGGTCTGATTTCCCGTCGTTTCATTAGCCGTCCGGAGACCTAAGTCACGGGCGTCACTCATGGCTTTATCTTGGTCCGAGAGCCAACGTATCAGGTATGGTAATGGATGCCAAACATAAATTGTTGGCACAATGTCGACCTTTTAGTGGTGGCGTAATTAAAATGCTGCTCAAACACCGGTCATGTGACCGGTGCGCCATTCCTGTCCTCCTATCGGTTGATCTAATCTCGACTTTGTTCAGGCTAAGTTCGCCAGAGAGACTGATTGTTAATTAACTGCTACAATATTTACACATACCTCACAGCGTTGGAGGGGAAAGAGAATGGACCGTCTTTTTTTTTTCTTACCCTCGTGAGAGACAGCTGGTGTGTTGTTAATCTCTCTCTCTCTCCTCCACGCAGTAAATTTTCGAACTAACTGATTTGATTTTCTTTACTCCCAGATCCCCCCCCCCCCCCGCTTGTGTAAACAATTACAGGCAGTCTGCGACAGGGTAACTTCACCAACAGGAGTGTGTACAGCAGCGGTGGTGAGGGGGGGTACTCCGCGGGGTCAAATAAATCTCCGGAGGAAAGAGAGGTTGCGGGCTGCTGCGGCGTGTTGGTACAAATGATCAATGCCGCTATCTTGGCTCGCATTAATGGCCCCCCCGTAATCGACACTGTTCACTTAATTTACACAACCCGATTACTCACTCTCGCACAGTGTAACCTGCCGGGCTTAATTTTCGCCGAACAAAGATGTCTGGTTGCTCGGGTGGGGGGGGGGGGTAATTTGCCTCACGACGCCTTACAAGGTGCAGCTCTGAGCTCAACACACGAGGACATAACTGCGGCACCCTCGCCTGCAACGCCCGAGGAATACGACAGCGAACTCCCGCCAGGCTTCAGTGGTGTCGCTCAGAACCTGGAAATGTTATTTTGCTCGACGTTAGGGACATTCGTTCGTGAGGTTTTAGAACACGAGAAGAACTTTGTGAATATATATTCTTCCCACGTGAGCGAGGTAGGTAGCGTCGAGAACAGATGACAGAGCCTTAGAAAGAAAATTCCTCACTTGGCTCCTTTGTTCCTTCTTTTGGAAAGTAATACAGGAAGGGAGGATTTCCACCCACCCGCTCCCACCCTTCCCAGTCGCCTTTAACGAAAGTAGGGGATGCGGGAGCAGTATTTTTTCCCTCCTATCCCCAGGGATATATATATATATATATATATATATATATATATATATATATATATATATATATATATATATATATATATATAACTCTTGAATCCCTTTCACTAAAGGGGCTCTTGCAGTCCCAGTGGTGCGCTGGTTACAGTAGCAGAGGAGTGATTGACTCCTTCAGAATGAGAAGTTCTCCTGACGAGACTGTGTTCTCTCTCTCGTCTACAGACGTTGATGCAGACTCACCAAAGACGACTTTTCACTCGCAGTAAAACCAGAAGTAGGCGGAGTCTGGCAAAACACACACACACATACTATATATATATATATATATATATATATATATATATATATATATATATATATATATATATATATATATATATATATATCAACGTATTCACTCACACTCCTTCTCAGACGCCTTTATATATCTCTTTGTCACATTCTTCTCGAGTCTGACCTGGTGCCACTCGGTGGAAAGTCAGACACTGACGGAGGCATTGTTCCCGCCGAAATTAGAGGCATTCACAGACAGCGCTGCCGTGAATGGCGGGAAACGCCGGAGGTGAGTGACGGCCCCAGAGTCTCTAACAACTGCATTCAAACGGGGCATTGAGTGGCATTTTTCTCGATTTGCCCCTCATTCTTGCTGTGACAAAGACGGTCAATAGCGGAGATGGCAGACTCGTCGTCGCTCGCCTTACAATAGGTGCCACCTCGCCTCTCGCAGTGTTCTGGCACTCGGGATAAACCTCCTCCTCCTAAGTCTAGACGTGGAAAAGATTGTGAGGCGTCAAGGCCTGAATATTACTCACAGGGAGTCTTGAGAATAAGCAATAATGCTCCAAAGAGGTTCCGTGCAATTGTAGCGAGACGCGACTCTTTCTTCTTCCGCTTTTCTGAGCTCTTTAGGGGACAATAGACGATTGACTCTTTCAGGACACATGAGGAGGATGACGACAGCGATAGAGGAGGAGGCGGGCTCGGGGGACGGGGGGAAGAGGAGACGGGGAGAGGAGAGCACTACGGAGGAGGGAAGGGGAAGAGAATCAAGGTAAACACGAAGGAGAGCGAAGGAAGGACGTGATAACCAAGTTGTCTCATGTGAGGGGTAACGAGGGAAATGTTGGCCTCGTCGACCTACACAGCGACTTGCCAAGTGTCCGGTAACCCATTTAGTAGTCCCATCTGGCGTGGCCACAGTGAGGCTTACTGGGATACTCTCATCCCGCTCCGAGAGCTCAGAGCATGATTGAGAGTTTTCGTGTCTTCAACGTTCCACCAACTCACCTACAGGCATAACACTGACCACCTTCAACCATCGATACCAGGTCAGCCCTCGTGTGGAAGTTGGTCTACGAAAACGCGTGCAAGATGCCTGGGCAAGCGGAGGGGAGGAGACCAGACCAGCATCTTACAAGTGTCAAGGCCCCTCATCTCAGGTGTCGAATTCTTCGTGTGGCGCGTGTAAAAGCCCATCCCGTGGTAAGTGCCAAGCCCCACATGGAACCTGAGGTAGTGCAAGCAAGGTCCAGGGAAGCGCAAGGCATATGATATGGTTCTCACGTGGGCAAGGGTGTAGACACCCCAGGGTGACAGGAGGGGTGAAGATAAGTGAGCGGGGTAACTCAGGTGAGATCTGCCTCACCTGGTGTCTTCAGGCGCCAACACCACATCGCTGGTTCTCGAAGATGTTGCTGCGAGTCAACCTTATGTCAGTGACCGCAGACGCAGGGTAGGGTGCCCCGTGGCACCGTGGCTTAGTACAAGCTGACCGAGACTCTGAGAGAGGAGGATCAGGGTCAGGAGTGTGGCTGGGGCGACGTTGGTACTGGGGCGGAGTTGAGACTTGGGAGGGTTTAGATCGGGGTTTGATAGGCTTTCGGTCGTCCGGGCAGGAGTGGATGCACATGTATATATGTCTACCTCTCATTCTTCACAAGCTCCTACTTATTCATTCCTTTTTCTGTGATAACAGTTGTGAAACGTATCCTTATTTCTGCCTGTTTCCTTAAATTGGATGGCTCTGGGCGTGAGGATGGTCTGCGATGTGTATACCTTTGTATAACTGAAGTACGTATTTCGAATAAGAAGATGATAATGTAATGTTATAACTACTAACCCTTACTCCTTCCTACATCCTAGAAAAGGAACCTCAGCCATCTACCTTCTGTGCAAGAAATACTACACTCCATCTCCGGGTAACACAGGAGGAGGAGCCTGGAGAGACAGACAGAACTCCTCATCTACCTGAACGACTCTTTGCTGATATCATGGTTCTTGTATTCGAACATCATATGTATATATTTATCCTAGGAGGGACAGACAGGTAGAGAGGCAGGTTGATGATTACCAAAGGCAAAAAGACAGAGAGAAATGAACGTATTTTGCTGAAAATTTGTCCACGTCAGCTAGTCTGGTGATGGAAGCCATGCGTGACTGAAGGAGTATCATTGCCTCGTGCTAGTTGTTGATGAGGTACATTGACCCCGTACAGGGTAAACGCCCCTTTTGAGGTAGACATGGCCCCTTGCGAGGTAGACTGGCCTCATACAAGATAAATGTAGGTTCCTTGCGAGGTAAATTGGCTTAGTATGAAGTAAACTGACCCCGTAATTGGTAAATTAGGTCAGTTCGAAGTAAACTGGACCCTTATGAGGTAAACTGACCCTTTATGACGTAACGTGGCCCAGTGTGAGGTAAAGTAGCTGTAAAGAGAAGTTTTGATATGAATCTACCTTCACCCTCAGAATATCAGGGCATAAGACTGGATTATCGACTGATTACATGAACCCTCAAGTTATAGCTCGTGGATGTACTTGCGTCTGTAATTCTGATGAGATTGTCGATTAAAAAAGGTGCGACGTAACCTCAACGTATATATATTCTTCGGGATGCATAATCCAGGTATGATACCGTAGCGCTAAAGGATATTTTTTTTCCTTCTATATATTGTAGGTACATCAGAGCTTACTGGTAGTGTGTTGGCCTAGTGATTTTGGAGGGCATCTGACGTAAAACGATGATACTAGTTTGGTGGTTTTAGTATATACTGCGAATATCACTGTTTCCTGGTCTCTGGTGGGAGACACAGTGTGTCTTGAAGGTATAGCTAAGTGGAGATGTATGTTTGAAGTCACTGTTGGCAGGGTATCACGTTCCGCAGAATCACTTTTAGCCAAATTCCGTATCGCCGGGGTACCTTGCGTCACAGAATCACTGTCAGCTAAAGTTGCAAGGTTTACAGGTACGTGAGGCACTGCACAAGCACAAGATGAGGTGTCAAGGGGTTGCAGACCTGCGGAGTACAGTTGTCGTCTCGGGAGCCAGGCCTGACCCAGCTGCCCTAAGACGAAGGGCAGAGAAGTGGAACTGTAACGAGACAAACCACATGCTGGACGTGATCCTCGGAGACAGTGAGGGACGTTACTGGGACGATTATCGTGGGTCGACCGAGGCTCTTATAAACATGATCGGTCTCTATCCGTGGGTTTACACTGATATCAGTGTTGGCCTGTTGCGTCTCATACGCAAGGACTCAAAAATACGGAACCATCATGGGATACTGGAGTGGGTTGTATGCACTGGTTGAGGAGATGAATATATACGTTCATCCTTTGCCTTATTTTCCTTCTTTGTGTTTGCATCTCGGGTCGCTTAGTCTTGCCTTTGTCTGCAAGCCAAACACCCCTTCTTTGTGAGTGCCACCGAGCTTCTGGGGAGAAGTGCATTGACGTCAGTAGACCTATATAGTTTCTCGCACTGCACCACAACGTATGCGTCAATTAGTCACGTTATCTTGCCTCCAGCAGATGGTGTGTGCATAGCAATCTTGCTTGATTGCGACCCATGGTTGTTTTACTGGCGTGCTAGCCTAGCCCCCTAGCCTAGCCCGGCTGTGAAATATAGATCGGTGTTTATGAGTGGTCAGTTCAGGTTTTGAGAAGTCAAAGAGGTGATTTTCTATACTTATTATTCAGCTATCGACCTGTCTTGACGTAATTCATCAGACTGAAATAAATCGCTGGCGTGATCGGTCAAGCTCCGAGTTTCAATGGCAAAGCTATTTTCATTACTGGTATTGTATCGGCCTCTCCTGACGTCGTTCATCACACATTACGGCAAGATTCGAAGTGATCATCAAAGCAATTTTAGGAAGAATATATATATATATATATATATATATATATATATATATATATATATATATATATATATATATATATATATATATATATATATATATGTATCATTTCTAATATCTATTTTACTAGTTTTTGTGGTACTTTCCGTGAGTGGTGGTGGTGGAGGGGGGAAGAGTAACGGGGTATCAGCTCTTTGGTAACCTCTGTCCCAGCATCACACACTCACCTCCACCCTTCGCTCACCATCTGCCGTTGCTCCACGGCACTCGCTTTCCTGTGGACTTCCTACACACACTCCTTTCATTCACCACCATCAGTATCTTTGTGCAACGCACCTTTACCCTCCCCTACCATCAGTGTTGCTTTGCAACGTACCCTTCCATTGTCGCTGTGCGACTCACTCTCCCATCCCAGTCATCATTTGTCGCCGTGCAACGCATTTTCCTCCCTCCTCCACCTCTTCCCCTCCCCGCGAACCTCCACCAGCATCAGTATCAACATTCCATTCACCCAACACTTCTTTCTGGAGCCTCAGTCGACCCCACTCCGTGGTTGTGCGGTGGTGGAGGTGATGGCTGGCTGGCTGGGAGGGAGGGAGGGAGGGAGGGAGAGACAGATGCTGGCGGTACCCATTATGTGGAAGCAGGGAGGGTCGTGCAGGCGGACGTGCCTTGCTGAAGACACCCTTCAAGGATGCCCATCACAACTGCTTCAGGCTGGTGAACGACACCGAGGCCGTCCGTCCCACCTCCATTGGCGCCCACACCACACCTGACACGATTTTGTAAATGTCATTCTGATTGGGGGTGGGTGGTGGGTGATTTACTATTACGTAATTGTATTCCGTGACTTGGAACGATTACTTTATCGTCTCTCGTTACTGAAACGATTACTTTATTACATCTGGCCACTGAAATGATTACATTATCATGTTTGGTCACTAGAACGATTGTTTCATCCTGTTTGGCCACTAAAGTGATTACTTTATCGTAATAGATGACTGAAATGGTTACGCGATCGTATTTGGTCACTGAAGTGAGTACTTTATTGGTTATTTTTGGTCACTGTAGTGATGACTTGATAGTGTTTGGTCACTGAGACGTATCAGTCCATTGCTACCAAGACGCGTGTGGACGTCCAGCTTGAGGCGCCTTGTGAGTGTGGTATCATACCTCGCCGCAGAATAATTGTACTAGAAAAAAAATGTATGTTTGTCATGCATTGTGTATATTTCAACAGAACAGCTGCGTTTTTGCCACTAGTCGCGAGCATCAATTCTCAGCACACACACACACACACACACACACACACACACACACACACACACACACACACACACTTACACACACACACACACACACACCCGGTCTGCCTCACCCACGCTTTAACCATCCCTACAGTGACCTCAGTTCACCTCAAAGAGGCCCCCCCCCCTTACTATATCTCACCTTTAACAGTGACATATCACCGTGTCTTACTCTGACCTGTGAACATATTTCCAACACCCATAGGCTGTCTTTGTCTACACCCGGCGGATAATACGTCGCAAGTTTCCTAGTAATTTTGGGGTATTCGGTAACGTTTTCGTGTGTTCTTTCCATCCTGTGGGCACGTCCTCCGACTTCAACTGTGCTTGGTAAGCTACGTCCATCATTTGGCTTCGTCACCACAGCTGCCCCATCCTCAGTCTTCCACTCCCCGCCGAAAACATCTCTTTGTGTATGTACGGTATTAGATCTCATGTTTTCATTCCAGTCCTATGTTGTTGATTGCCCCCACGAAAAAGATATTACACACACACACACACACACACACACACACACACATATATATATATATATATATATATATATATATATATATATATATATATATATATATATATATATATATATATCTTTTTTGCTTCATAGTATCTGTCTACACTGTTGCCTTCTTCATATAATTTCTTGCTGAAGCATGTTGCAACAACGATGGTTCCGTCCATTTGTCATTTCTAGTATCCTTATTCACCCTTCCGTCGTCCCCTCCTCCCTCCCCGCGGTCGTCTTGCCTCGCTCTGTTCTTGTTAGCCGCTGTACCGTCCTCGACATTCCCCCCTCCCCCGTCCCTGTCCCACGTGTGACTCAACCCTACGTCCTGTCCTCTGCGACTTTCGCAGCCGCCCCTCCTGCTGCTGGCGGCGGCGGTGGCGGTGGTGGTGGGGTTGTGGGTGGGTGGTGGCACCGCTCGGCCGTTTGTGATGTTGTTATTCTAACCTTTCTCGTCTCTCACATTTGATGACGCCCTCCACACTGCCGCTACCTGCTGCCTCTATTTTCGTGGGGTTGGTGTGTGACGATGATTCCCCGTAGGCACGGGTCAAGGTAGGGTACCATATGTAAGCCTAAACAGGTTTGTGGTTTGAAATGTAATTTAGTGATATGGACACACTTCTTTCTTTTTTTTGTTTGTGTGTATCATCATCAGTCTCCCAGTGACCAACATGCATAGACCTTTGATATCACAATGAACCCCTCGGCAACTCTTGCCCTCGTGCATTCCATGACGACGCTCGATTTCATCCTCCATGATCAAACTTGCACATTTCTTCGCTAAGACTCAGGTCACTTTATGGCTTCACAGTCATCATCAGTAGATCGGTCGATGCTTGAAGTCGACGATGGTCCCACCTGCGGCCTGGTATCCACACACACACACACACACACACACACACACACACAGTGGCCGCGAGGTGATGGCATTACCCTCCTACCATACTTTGTTTCCACCTGTCTCCCTCACACAAAGCCACGCTCCCTGTCAGTCTCCTCTCCTCTCTTCCTGCTCGCACCATCCAGTAATCACCTTTCTCTTCCTCCCTCTCAACCGTTTTCCCTTCCATTTACCCCCTACTCAAGCCTATTACGTCTCTGTTACTCATCTGAAACATCATTGTCTCCCTCCCCCCATAAATGAAATACTTTCTCTTTACTTAAATCATTCATCTTCTTTCCCATATACGTGCATAATGAATTAGAATCTATTTCAATTTCTATTATTTTTTTCATAATTTTCATCAGCATTTTGAAGCTGCTGGTTTGTACACACACACACACACACACACACACACACACACACACACACACACACACACACACACACACACGCGCGCGTCACCAGAAATAGGATGGACGAGATGTCTGCCCTCAGAAAGGCAAACATTATCTTCATCAGCCAGAGACAGGGGTGTCAGCCGTAGGACGAGAGGAGTTAGAAGACCTCGATGTTTTCGAGGCTTCAGTAGCAATGGTTACCCTCCTGACCTGAGACAACACGCAGACTCCCGGAGGAGGAGGAGGTCCATCGGCCCTTGACCAGAATGGCGCCAGGATTAAATGAGTTACTGGGGATAGGAAGGGGAGGTCCTGGAGCTACCCAGGGAGGTGGGGAAAAGAGGGATGTGGGGGAAACATCATAACAACGTTTACGATACTCAAGGGTCACGAAGCGGTTAGAAAAAAAAAAAAAAAGGAACCAGTGTTACTAGGAAAACGAGTGGAGGTAAAATGGTACGTGGGTCACATAACGTAGCGAGAGTGTATGTGGTCTTAATTTTATCCTTAAGCCACCTGACGAAGGTGTTAAACGACGTCTTTGGTCGGTGGATGTAGCAAGGCGTTGATGGTCCTCTAGTGACGGTAGCATAAAGCCCAACCCACCTCCCGACCATCACAACACGAAACGAAACAAGAAGAATGTCAAAAGAGGACACGCGGAGGAACTTTACTAGTATATGATAAGGACCATGTGTAGAGAAAAGATAAGGAAGAGAGAGAGAGAGAGAGAGAGAGAGAGAGAGAGAGAGAGAGAGAGAGAGAGAGAGAGAGAGAGAGAGAGAGAGATTATTGTGGTTAGGAACGTGATGTTAGGAAATCGTCGTAACAGAAATGTGAGGTTTAGATAAGGTCTTGGACCCACACGAGTGTAGAGTGTCCTCCCCAGATGCACGGTCAGGTAATTAAACACACAAGCAAAATTCGTTCCCTACTCGCATAATGTCAGCATACTTCTTTACCTTTTCCCTCTCAAGTTTCTGGCTTCATTTTCAGCTATTTTATCCCCCCCTTCTCTCTCTCTCTCTCTCTCTCTCTCTCTCTCTCTCTCTCTCTCTCTCTCTCTCTCTCTCTCTCTCTCTCTCTGTAAGTGTGTATGTCAGTGTTGATATGCGTAAGTATGTGTACGTATTGTTCATGTGTACCTATTATTGATAGAGAGAGATTATTCTCAATCTTTGTTCGTAAAGACAAAGAAGAACTATGAATAAGGCTGACTTTATAAAATCTATAATTGCCAATCAGGCTAACGAAGCCCCATCATATCAGCCTCAGATAAGGTGATAAAACATAGAGAGGAGTAACAGGACTATTGATCATTATCTTAAGTTATCTGCGGACGTGTCGCTCTTGGGTAAGTAATATTATTGTGTGGGTCGCGTCTGGCCACCTCATCCTGCCCCAGGTATCACCTGCTTGTGATAGCCTCGAGTGGTGGGTACTCCTCCACCTGCGTGTAGTAGGTCATGGTGCCCCCCACGGGGGAGCCTGAAGTCATGTATGCATTGGGTATCCCTCAGCCTCAATCCCTTCATTGTTCCACTACGTGGTACGGCCGCCAACTCGTACCCTTGCCACTCTTGCTGGCTTCCTGGATTGTGGCCCTGCTCTTAGTGCAGGCCCTGGAAAAGGGATCAAAGTGGAGGCGCACGTTCTTATGCACGGATTTATAGGACTATCTTGGCTTATATTTATAAGGTCTGAGACCTTTATCGACAAGCGAAACGTGCCGGCAGAGAGACGAGAACTGATAGTCATGGCACGACAACAGGAGAACGATTCGTTACTTCGAAATAAAGATTATTTTATATATATATATATATATATATATATATATATATATATATATATATATATATATATATATATATATATATATATATATATATATGAAGATAGAAACACTCCTCAGTTGTTAGAAACACCGGAGAAGGCTTTGGCAGCTTCTTTGGTTCAATCTTCACTGCAGTGTTGTTTATCAGTTGCCAGGCCTTGGCCAGGCACTTCCCCGTGTCTTCTTAAACAGACGACCCATTCATCCCTTTTTCCCCTTAACAACAGAGATATGAGAGTCATGGTCTGCCGCTGCTGCTCTGTAGTATTTGCAGATAACTCGCTGTAGAGATAACTTGGCTACCTACTAGGTAATGATGAGTTCGAGGCAGCCCCCATGGTTACTGTCTGTATGTGGCGTTTTGCTGAGCTTCCTGTGTGTGTGTCTGAATGAACTATTGCTTTGCACGAGGGTAAAAGCTGGAACCTTTTTTTTTTCTCCCTCATACGAATGAAATGAACAGTGTTCCATCACCCGGACGAGACGGTACAGATGATTGTAGAGGCTTAAGCCCGTGATCGAGTGTGCAGGCTATAGGCAGTGATGGGTGAGGTTGTGTGTTACATCCCTCCGGTCACGACGGGTACGACACTTGGTCACGCCGGTACGATACTTGGGTACGGTAACGTTACTCCTAACCTAACGTCCTCAGACTCAGGTCGAAGGTATCGCCATTATAACACCCCCAAGGGACCTGACCTTAACCTTAACCTTCGAGCTCAAGGGGTCAAGTGCTGAGGGTTCCTACCTACCTACCTACCTACCTAACTCCGCCCACCTCGTCGTCCTCCCCCAGGCGAAGACTTCACTGTAACCCTGGACAGTGAGTGAGTGGGACACGTCACGGGCATTGTCTTGAGGTGACGATTATTCTTGGTCTTTGATGATAAGTGTTCTCAATGGCTTTACTTGTGATATAACTATCTTATCCTTGCTGTATGTCAAGTGCCGTATATCAGAGCCTTCTGTGCTGAGGTGTTTGGGCAGCTTGTCTTGAGGGGCACGAAGCCTCATTCTTGTGTAGTTTTTGTTTATTTCTTTTGACCCAACACAGCTAGATATATCGATGACCCTTCATGATAAGAGGGAGACAGAGGGGGAGAGTTGATTCCAATGCAGTAAGTTTGGTTGGTCTCGTCATGTGGGGGTATGTTTAGTGGGTTTTTTTTTTGTCTCTCTCTCTCTTGGTTATGTAGGTTGGCAACACAGCTGATAACAGGTAAGACATGTTGTTTACTTGCCTTGCGGTGAGGTAGGATTGTTTCTGCGATGGGTTGAGAGGTGATAGTCGGATGTGCAAGCATACATAAAGGCTGTTCTGTGAATATAAGTAACCTTATATGTTTCTTTAACTTCCTGATTATAGTAATCATATTCATGATGTTTGGAGGAAGGTCTTGAGCACCTCTGGAGACGAATACACACACAGACACACACACACACACACACACACACACACACACACACGTCAGGGCATGAGACTTGTTACATGTCATGCACATCAAACCAACAGAGGAGGAGGAGGAGGAGGAGTGAGAACATTTCACGGGTTGAAGGATTCCAGAATACATAATGCTCCAGAGATACATTCCTGGAGAGGCGTGACCCTGGGAGCTCTGCGGGAACTGGAGGAGTTCGGGGTCCACCGTCATTCTCCCGGGTCTACCATCATTCTTCCGGGTCTACCATCGTTCTCCCGGGTCTACCATCATTCTTCCGGGTCTACCATCGTTCTCCCGGGTCTACCATCATTCTTCCTGATCTACCATCGTTTTCCCGGGTCTACCATCATTCTTCCGAGTCTACCATCGTTCTCCCGGGTCTACCATCATTTTTCCGAGTCTACCATCGTTCTCCCGGGTCTACCATCGTTCTCCCGGGTTTTATTACCTTCCCCCCCTCCTTCAACCTGTGACACTGCAGGAGGACAACGAAGACTCGACCCCCTCGGTGTTGCCGGCGGTGCAGGAGGTCCTGAAGGAGAGTGAAAGAAAGAAGAGATGCGAGGCGTCTTAAAGTTTTGCCTGCTGGCAGCGTCTGCTCCACTCGTATAGCCTCGTGATTTATGGGACCTTGAGTTCCTTCATAAAGTTTCTGATTAAACGAGAAGAGAACTGAACAAGATTTAAGTGACCCCTGCATTAAACTGTGAGAGTTATGTATGTAAATTAAGCATTGATTTGTTGTTTGATGCGGGTAAATTGGAGGTAATAGAGAGAATGCAATGTTGTGAGGGTGTTCGGTTGTGTGGCAGAGGGAGGTGAAGTGAGGTCAAGAGTGCGCTGAGAGAGGCAAGGGAGGCGGCTGGCCAGGGCTGTAGACGTGTGTGTGTGTGTGGTGGCGGTGGAGACACTCTGCCACACCCAGACGCAAGGTGAGGCTTCTCAACATTGTTCAGAAATAGATTTTTCTATCGAAAAGGAAAAGATAATCCCCACCGTAACAAAAACGCAGCAGTTTCCAATCAACTTGCTATTTCCTCAAGATCCTTAATGATGATCCAGGAAAAGAGTATCAGTTAAGAGTGAGGCAGTGAATACGGTTGCTCGTTCAGGTGTGCTATGCTCTTCAGCATGCAAGAATAACAGTGACGTGTTGAATAAGAACCGAATCAATACTGTTCCTCGATTGGCAGCTTCGGAGACACGCCAAGAAATAGGTGTTGTGTACACTCACTCCTGTCTGCCCATGTATATTTGGCGAGACTGATCACGTGGAGTCCCGTCTCGTCAAAGAAGCTTCTCACCCAAAAGGAGTCCATTAATTCCCTGCAACTGGAAGTAGCGCAGTCTTAGAGCAACTCCTGGAAGAGGGGACCTGGAGTAACTCCAGCATCCTTTCAAAAAAGGGGTCTTAGGACAGTTTTATAAATGAATGGTAAATGAATAAATTGATACAGATACGTATATGATATATAGATGCTTGTATTTTCAGTGTGGCAAACCACGTCTTCTAGCCAGCCTGAATGATGCAAGTCTTAAGAAAGATGTGGGCAAAGTAGTATTAAGTTGGTGGTGTGTAAACGGTCGAGTGTGACTCGCTTTTGTCTGGGGAGTGTAGTTTCTGATGGATGTACATCATGTGTCAATGGTGAGTTGAAGTAGAGTGAGTTGGGAGGTCAGGTGTTCAGTGCTCGCCAGATTCCATTAGAAAGACTGGAGGGAGGAGGAAGAGGAGGAGAAAATTTAGAGACATGATTGTCCCTATTATTGATCTATGAAAACAGGAGCAGCTGGTCTGCCCTCCTTCTGTCAGGTTATTGACATTGGTCGTGGATTCTGAACAGCTGCTTCAGAATCAAATCATTTTCGTGTTTATAATGCTTAGAGAAGTTTTCGTTATAAAAGTACCAGAAGGACGTTGTTGAGGACAGTATAACTATTTACATCCTAAAGATTGCTATGAAAAATAGGCCTCTGTTGTCTATTCTAAACCAAAAATATTATATCCAAACAGCCCATCTCATCTCCGAACTGAGGATCAGAATCAACTTAAATATTTACCCTGATGCCTTATGTCAGAAAATATACTCAAGGAGTTAGTGAAATGAAAAGGAGTGAATCAGTGTGTGTCTGTGTGTGTGTGTGTGTGTGTGTGTGTGTGTGTAGGTGTGTGTGGGTCGGGGAAGGGGTGTGGGGGTGTGTGAGGGATGCAGGGATCAGACGCCACCTTCCTCCTCAGTACGGCGGAGAACAGCGTGACCCGCTGATGGCAACAGCGGACGGATATTAAAATTCATATTCTTGGCGTGATGGTGTGTGAAAGCGATTACACGCTGACGTTCTCAACACACAGCCGTCCACAGGGGGCGCAGGGCAGGGCAGGGAGGCTGGCCAGGCCAGGACGGCACGCCTGTACACCTGCACCAGAACACACACACACACACACACACACACACACACACACACACACACCTGTATCTTGTCTTATCTTGGTGTTTACCTTAGACGTAGGCTTACCTGTATATACCAACAGCTACATCAACTGTATACAATCTACCACAGCAACTGTATGCCACCCGCGCCTCACCCCTCACTGTATATTTCACCCTTATAGCCCCACCTGTGGATCATGACCAACACGCTATCAACATCGGATCTTATCTACAGGTCCTTGTCTGTGTACCTTCGCCAGTACACCAGACTTGTATACACTATCGCCTTACACCCAAAGGACTGTACTGACACTTGTATAACCCGTCATGTACCTTCCTCCCCGTGTACCTCTTCTTGTGCGGCACGCCTACGCGGTCATTGTTGTACGGCCGGAGCTGAACACCACAATGTACTCGATCCCTTTGCTTTACTGTCCTGCTTTTACCACAGGCGAGTGCATGACCGCAGACAGCCCCGTGTTGTTGGACCATCAGGTCTCTTGTTTTCTGACCTTGCCTCGTCCTCCAGGGTGCAATTTGAAAAATAGGGGGAGATATATCCTTTTGGAAAATCAAAATGCCACGCGTCTCACTCCCATTATAGAATGACAGATATTTAACCCCACAGTGAATTGATATTAGCATATCTGTGGCACGGACTTGTCAGTGTGCATACATCTATAACACAGACTTGTCAGTGTGCATATATTTCCCTGCGGCCGTGGATTAGAAGGGCCGACGGTGGCTGCTCGACTTACCGCTGGTCTTGTTACTGGTGTTGAGGACTGATGCAGACACTCTCTAGGACGTAAACGGTACGAGAGTGTGGTTGAAGTGACCTTATATTCCTGCTGAGGGTTAGCGTCTTTTGTTCGTGTTTTGTAATACACCTGAGGAAGGTTGAAACCATGAAGGCTTCACACACACACACACACACACACACACACACACACACACACACTAACTAAGGGGTTCCGTGCTTAGCTTTACTGACCATGAGTCAGCACGCACCAGCCCAGGATCGGGTACGTAAGGGTTCGTATCCCGGGGAAAGCAGTCGTCCCACATCCGACCTGGGTGTTCATCCTCTCTTAAGAGGCTCGTCGATAAATGGGTACTTGGCTTAGAGCGGTGTGTGTGTGTGTGTGTGTGTGTGTGTGTGTGTGTGTGTGTGTGTGTGTGTGTGTGTGTGTGTGTGTGTGTGTGTTTACACACTTAAGACATGTTTGCACATAGAAGTTAAGAGACAGGGGCGACCCCAATGTTAACCTCTGCCCGTAACACATAGATACTACTTACACACACATTCTGAGACGAGCGGGCGGCGCCCGTGGGATACAAGAGGGCCAGGAGTAATTACATTAAGACGAGAAGGGAGAAACAAGAGGAGCGCGATGGAAGGGTTATTGATAACGTCAGATGATCCCCCTAACCATTTCTTGAATTAATAGAGGGCAGATTACTTGTAAAAAAAAAAAAACACCACAAGAATAGATGAAAAGAACTCAAGACAGAGATTTTGTTAGCGTAAATGAAAAAAAAAAAAAGTTGTGAAGAGCTGAACAGAAGGTTTCGAGAGTGTGTTTGACCAAGCAAAAACTTCGAAAACTCCGTCGGGTCAGGATGTGGAGGGGAGGGGGATGTGGTAATCTAGAAACCAGTGGAGGGAGATCCTGCGGAAGTTATGCGTGTTGACTGCGACAGCCTTGTAGGGAGACCAGGCCCCCACTGAGGCGTTCGTCAGATGAGTGACCGTTGGCTTGGACATACACACACACACACAGAGTGATGAGGATTAGGGGGAGAAGACAAAGGCGGATCAGATTATCAATAATCGGTGTTGCATGTGATGTCATCGACGAACTCATATTGGGGTCTCTTGGTTAGCTAATTTGCGTCCCGTCCAGGAGCAGCCAGTCTGATATTCATCTCTTCTGAACGGTGGCATGTGAGCAGGTCTGGAGTAATGACTTGTCCTGGCTGACATCATCGGTCGCGTGTGATCATCATGATAATTACTGGATATTTGAATCTTTTTTTTAATCCATTTAGCGGGGTGAGGGGGTTCGGGGTAAGGGGGCTTGTTTGTAATTTGTGTTACAAGTGACTGAACAGTACTTCTCCGTGGTGGAACGCGCCCTGCGCTTGGCCATTTAAGACCTGTTCTGATGGATGGCTCAAGAACAGACTATCCCAGATTGATATTTGGATGGGTACTTGTGATTTATGATATAGTGATTGAAATACGGGTTTTTATACTGAATTTTCTTATAATTATACAGTGTATTAGACGCTAGCAGTTGGATTAACGAGATTTCTTTAGAGGTCCTACAATGACCTAGAAGCCTCGCGCTATTTCATAATGTATTTCATGTTCACCTGCTGGTTGCATACGGTGTCTGACCCCCCAAGAGTCCTGCCACCCCTCAGGTCCCTCATGAAGGAGAGAGTCTCTCCTCTCGGCCACAATGAGGGAACCCGGTAAGCACTGGCGAGTCCTTTTAGGTCGGGCTGCACCCAGAAAACCCAAGCCATATAGATTCTCCATTTCAATCTCCATAAATCATCTGGTTAGCCGAGCGGAGGTAACACTCCCGGAGGTGAGGTGTAGGGAGGGTGGAGGAAGAAGAAAAATGCTTCCATTCCCACTACGACGAGGTTGGGTGAGACAAGACAGCGTACGTTGGCAGTAAATACACACCCCACTACGTCTTTCCTTCCTTAGAACTGGATACTTTTTTTCCCCGAAACAAACACTGCGACATGGGGCTTCACCTCGCCTGTACCCTCCTTACATGACGAGGATAAAAAGAGAGCAATGCACCTCGCTTCCCCCAAAGCATGGTTTACTGGATGCCAAGCGAAAGAGAAACCATCAGGAAGGATGTACTGGAGAGGAGAGTAGAGGAGAGGGGTATCAGCATGGAGGAGGAGAGAACCCGTGTAATGACCGTGGAAGATGGACAGAGTTTGTCTGGGGACTCTGGATGGATGGACCTCACGATCCTATACCTGAGGTAGGACGAGGAAGACGAGAAACGGAATCTGTATGTCAGATCCCGACCTCCTCCTCAACACGTCTTTCGTCCAGTACCGAGAACATCCTACCGGCTCCGGTTACAAGTCATCTGCAAGCTCTTCCGCTGTTAACCTCACCCTCAGAGTGAAAGCGATTGTTACTTTCTGGTTATCAAGCGGCTGAGTCTCGCCTCGCGCCCTTTCCATGCTGGGGTCTTTGGAGTCTTTATGGAATGATGTGATTTTTCGGCATAACGGGACGTTCATGGTGGGTCTGTAGTCACCATGTTAAAAGAGCTGTTATTCCTTCACTTATGCAGTTCTCTGACTTTACTACGAATTATCTCTAAGAATTGTAGGACATTAACACATCCTGTGTCATCACGGGTGTAAAGACGACGATGACATTAATCTTACACACACACACACACACACACACACACATACGTTATAAACTCACAATCTTCATTGGAGTTAAATGTGAGATATGAAGATATTGACCCAAACATTAAAGGGGAAAGAATAAAACTGTAACATTCACCAATTTTAATAATGTTTTAGGGACAGTAGATAAACAAAACAATAAGACATACACACCTAAAGTATTAAAGCTTCCGCAACATTAAGGTAATGAGAGGTGGCGAGACCTCGCAGGCCCCCACGTAGGTGTTGGTGTCAAGGCGTGGCAGCTGTAGGGGTGGACACGGAGAGGAGAGGAGAGGAGAGAGAGGGTCAGGTCTTATATAGGTTTGGTAGTCAGTCGTTGGTGTGGTGTCAGGAGGTGTCACTGTCCCTTTAGTTTGTTTTTTTTGACGATTTAGCAGGAGTAACGTGTCCGGGATGTGACGTTCTGAGAGCAAGAGAAAGGACATTGTTCCATCAATACCGTTGTATGTGTTGACAGAGAGTGATGTAAAGGCAGCCATGACTTCTATGTGTCTCAATAGCTGCATGGTGTAGCTGCAGACTCTCTTACTTGTATTACGATGGTGACTGCACGATACGTTCTGCCTGCACGGGGCCTTCCAGCGAGTGATATGTATACTGTCACCGGGCTACAGTGATAGACAAGTAAGCCTCCCACGCAATTTATCTCTTAACTGATACGTGGTGTGGGTGAGTGGTTGGCTCTCGAGATGTCCTTGGGGCAGCTGAGTGCGTGTTAAGGGACCCCCCCTCTTCTCTTAAGTGGGCCTCCATGAACAGCACATGAGTCTACGGAAGAACTGAAGGAGTTTTAAGAAGGGAAACGTAGATTTTAGCTTCTGTTCATAGGACCCAACTGTCTGTCTGTCTCTGTGACTGTCTTTCTGTCTGTCTGCTCGGCTGCCTCTTCATTTATAAGGATGTGAACAACCTTGAGGGGAGAACGGGAGTGTTCATCGAACACATCAAGGAAATGTTATAACCTGGCAAGGGTTTATACAGCTGCTCTGACCTTGGTGGATAATGTATGTACATACGTGTGTCATATGCATATACATATTTGTAAATCAGCATATATATATATATATATATATATATATATATATATATATATATATATATATATATATATATATATATATATATATATATATATATATTTCACCAGACTCCACCTGTTCAGGTTCGCACCATGAGTGAAAAGTCACCTTTTGTGAAGGCTGTATATTGATCATATGACGAATAAAGTACAGTCTTGCCAAAGAACTTCTCGCTTCAAGGGAATTCAACCTACCCCTGCTGCTGATGGAAGTGCAACTTTGGAGCCTGCAGAAGCCCCCTGGATGGGTGGAGGGGGTTTCCTGGGACGGTGCCCTAGAAACTCTTTTCACAAGGTGGTTCTGGTATATATATATATATATATATATATATATATATATATATATATATATATATATATATATATATATATATATATATATATATATTGTATGAGTATGCATCAATGTTTCTATTTATAAATATATATATTTATAGAATCTATATGTACAAAAGAAAAGCAAATAATATCAGGCATTAAAACAGAGTTTGGCATCATTGTTTACATAAGGTGGTACGTACACACATTAGGTAAGATATATACACACATGCGCACTGACACACATTCTCCACCACCCACCCACCCGCCATGACAACAATCGTACTCGGAGAAAGAAAAGAAATCCTGATCATTGATCAATTGTTTTTGTTAATTACTTTTGTATTAGAAGCTGTAAAAGAGAATCGTCCATGGTTGGTCATAAGTTTATATATATATGTATATATATATATATATATATATATATATATATATATATATATATATATATATATATATATATATATATATATATTTTTTTTTTTTTTTTTCAACGAGGCTCCTAAGGGCATAAGGTCATTTGGGGTCAAGTGATAGGTCTTACAGGGTTTTCGTTTGCCTTATATTTACAGCAGGGGAGGGTTATGAAGGGTGAAACACACACACACACACACACACACACACACTACACACTTATATACTTATATATATATATATATATATATATATATATATATATATATATATATATATATATATATATATACACGGGAGGGCACGACACTAACGCTCTATAACATGGCAGTTAACCGCTTGAGCACGACGGTACGACCCTTGAGCACGACCTTACGACCTTTTTGGTACAGGACGGTGCGACCCATTGGTATGATGGCTTGGCATTTGACCTAACCCTTCTAAGGGCCAGATCAGAGGACAGGCTAACGTACGACAGGGTCGTACATCGTGTTTTATGAGTCGTACCGTCGTCCTCATGGGTCGTACCCTCGTGCAATAAGGATCTAACTCCAGCCCAACCCGAAGGTCGTGAGTAAGACCAATATGTAGTGGACTGTCTCCTCTCTCTCTCTGTCACTCCTTCCCTGAGAGAGTTCACTCTTCATGCTACATTCTTTTTTTATCGTTTTCTGTGTAAAAATTCCTGTAGTCGTGACACATTCTTTTATATCTACTTTTTTTTTTTTTTTTTACCATGTAAAGAAAATTGTACACGTTTCTCTCTCATTTTCACACGAATACCATTACCTGATTTACTGTAGTTAATGTGAGATAATCGTCATTATCATGATACCTGGGATACTTTAACATCAGCTGGGATGTTTAGTCATCAGCTGGGATGTTCAGTCATCACCTGGGATGTTCTTACATCAGCTGGGATGTTCATTCACCACTTGGGATGCTCTTACATCAGCTGGGATGCTTTAACATCAGCTGGGATGTTTTAACATCAGCTGGGAAAGAGTAAAAACTCCACAAATTAAGTGGTATCATCACAAAATTGATTTAATGTTCTCAGGTATTATTATTTGGGTGTGTGAGAGCAGTGGTTCTATCATTCCTCTTACTTCATACTTACGATGCAAACTTCTGAGATTTACTTAGCTGGCTGAACGGAGGGTTCTCGTGTCTCTGGAACCAATCATGATGGTGCGCGTACTACTGTTAGCGGTCCAGAACCATTAGTTTAGTGCGCACCTCGTACCACAGTGACAAGGACGGAGTCCACCTTATCTTCAGTATACATAATGTGGCTCTCGGGTCGGACTTCATAAGGGCAATGCACTCTCAGGGGAAGAGGGACCGAGATGGGTGCCCCGAGTACGGCGTGAATCTTCTTGTCTGGCAGACGATACACAGACGGAGAAATCATCCAATATTAAGTTTAATAATAAAACACCTCTAGCATGATGACACTGTTATATAATTAGTACAGTAATTGATATGACTATGGTTAAGTAAGATCAGAAAATATTGCACGTCATTCACGTTAATATAAACACTTTTTATATCAATCTCTTATGTCAACGGGAGGTAAACAACACAACGGTGATATCTCTACGCGATCAGCAGGGGATCGAACACTTGTTATTCTGACGTTCTGTAGAGGTACGTACGTACGTACGTGTCCACGCTACACTACATGGCTATGATGATATCTTGGCTTCATACACAAATGGCATCCTACAGGCGTAATCTGTGGGACATTAGCTCCAGTCATACGATTTCATCTAACGGGTATTAATGTATGATAGATGTGATACACTTCTGTATACCCCCCCGTCCCACCTCACCATGTATCAGCGGTATATACACATGGGTCGTGGGTGATTATAGTCCAGGTGGGTTCTTCCGTTCTTCCCTCCTGTAGGAGACAGAGGCTTGGGTACCCGCAGTGTTCCATGGACAGCTAGGTCGTCTCCCTGCCGCCGTCCTGGGCACTGGAACTTCACTGTTGCAGAGTGGGGTGGTGTAGGGCAGGTGTGGTGCAGGGAGAGGGGCTCTGGTTGCAGTGGTAGAAGTACTTGTAGTAGTAGTAGTAGTAGAAGTAGAAGCAAGGGTATTGGAGTATAGTTGTAGTAATTAGGTAGCAGTAGCATTAGCACAAGTTGTAGCAGTAGTGTTGGCATAATCAGTATTCATAACTGTAGATATTGACAAACATCTTTTGTTTTGTTAGTCTGTGTGGTTGACAAACATCTTTTGTTTTGTTAGTCTGTGTGGTTGACAAACACCTTTTGTTATGTTAGTCTGTGTGGAAGTGGACACTGTAAGTGATAGGGTAAGATGAGTCGGCATGGAAATTGTAAATAAGTTCAGTAGCTCTTTACGGAATGTAGGGAAAAGTACTGACTTTCAACTCAATGAAAAAGGAGAAAAACAGAGAAATGAATAAATCAGGTTCACGTTCAGTGTCTTCTTTCCTTGGCTAAACGGGGTTTTTTGTTTGTTTGTTTGTGTGTGTGTGTGTGTGTGTGTGTGTGTGTGTGTGTGTGTGTGTGTGTGTGTGTGTGTCTTCATTAATCAAAGTAAATCTTGTATCATGACAGGAACAAAAATCTATATTATCCACTGTGTAAAGTGGTTAGTGACAGTGTCTTTCGGGGAAAAGCGTCACTTGTCAGTGAATGACAGTAAACTATGCCACCGATAGACCGAAGGAGGAGGAGGAGGAGAAGGAAGACGAGGAGGAGGAGGAGGAGAAGGAAGAGGAGGAGGAGGAGAAGGTAAGAAAAGCTTTGAGAGACAATGGGAGGAGAGGACTCGAGGATATCGCACTCTGTAAGTGTGACGAGGAATGCCCATGGTTATTCATCGCTTGATATGTGACACAAAAGGCTGAGGGGTAGCTGACGGCGGAGGTCCTTCCCTCTTTCGTAGTCACGAACACCCCCGCTGGGGAGGGAGACACCCTCTCCATCTACCCTCCCCACTGTTGGGCGGGTCAAGAGAGGTGCCGCTGCGCCGAGTGGGGAAACCGTCTCGTCCATCCCTCACTGGACGACAGACGGGGGCGACGCCGCGGAGCTCAGCGTGGGCGTGAGCGAGGGCGTGAGGGCTGGGGACGAGAGGTACTTGGCCTCGGGACGCACCAGGAGGTAGGAGAGGGCGGCCCGGGGATCGTGGGGGTAGCCCAGCGATCCCCCCGGCGGGTACACGCAGCTGCTGAAGTAATTTCCTGTTGGGGGGGAGAGAAGAAAGGTCAGCGGAACGCTATCGAGAAACGCATTAATATGTGGTTGGCTCAGGAGGCGCGGGAAGAATGCCCTGAAGAACCATCCTCCTCCTCCAGCACGTTACACTCGTGCTTCACGTGGTGACTCCCGGATCCCATGGCAACAGATCCATGTGATCATATCCTCCCCAAACATTTATCTTTGTACTTGAAGTAATTAACCATTGAGATGGTGTTCAAATCATTATGAATTACAAAATACCCTTAACGTTAATAGATCATGTGGTCTTTGGGATGTGTTTGACCCACAACCATAATCTTCAGTTCCCATGATTGGAAAACGAAATTTCACCAGGAATATGATCCGTCTGAGTGGCTGAATCGAGGACAGATGGGTCGAGTGGCAAGACAGACCTCAGCCAGTCATCAGCACACAGGACCCATCATACTCATGGATCGTCCTACATAATACGGTAGTTCCATCTGACTAAAACGCAGGAATACGTCACTCATGAGATCAGTGAACCATACATGCTCTACCCTGACCTCAGGTTAGTTTGAGATGTGTCACAAAGTCGTTATCAGTACAATAGGGGATTCCGATGACATCGTTAAAAATACTATACACACACACACACATATATATATATATATATATATATATATATATATATATATATATATATATATATATATATATATATATATGAGGTGCAAGATATAAATGACTCTGTTATTGTGGCACTGATAGCATTAGCAAGCAGCTTATTCCTTATTCATCTATCCCCTTTGTAGTTTTGATTTCCCTAACTCTTCTCGTAATGTTACTTCATTCTCTGTGGAAAGTATTTCCATGCTTTTATCTTTAGCTCAACATTTTGCCGTAAGTCTTTTATTAAAGAAAATTGTATGCTTTTTTTTTTAATGGATGTCACTATGTAGATACCAAACATTTTGAGCAAGACTGTGGTTAAGTGTTCCCTTTTACAAAAATGAAACTTAGGAGGTCTAATGATTTATCTAAGATTCAGGATTACTTGGTTGTGTTTCACGTAACTGAAACTGGAAACTGGGGACACTTACTTGCCATATCCGCTGCCGACACGACAACGGAGGGCGAGGACATGACGCTGTGCTGAGGAGAGGAGGAGTAGAGACTGGTAGCCAGGGCGGCGGAGGTGAAAGGATGAGGAGGCAGACGCAGCGCCCCTAGCGGGGACGGTGAGGGACACTTGCCGGTAGGAGACTCCGAGTTCGCGTCCAAGCTCTTCCGCTCACCGTACCTGACGAAAGCCCTGGAATCGTCGCCGTTGGAGATTTCCGGCTCTTCCTCACGGCTGGCGGCGTCAGAAAATCTCCTGAAGGCGCCCTCGTCATGGGGAGGAGGCTCATTCTCGGCCGGGCTTCTCGCAGGACTGGACTCCCTGGAACGACTGTCAACGTCAATCTTTGGGCTGGACGGAGAAACTGACCTGCTTCGAGACGGTGGCGGGGACACCGCCACCTCTTCTCTGATTCTTCTCTCCCTCTCCATGTAGAGTTGCTGCTGCAGGCGGAGGTGCTCTAGCTCTCGTGCCGTCAGACTCAGATAAGAGTTGTCCAGCGGCAGTCTGGATAGAACACTTGTGGCGGACACCTCGGACGGATATTTAGGTATCGGAGACGCGAGAGTGGAAGGTGTCAAGTTCGGCGACGTTGGGTGGTGGATCGGAGAGGATAGTCCTGAACTTAGATTAGAGGTGACCCCAGACGGAGGCAGGCCAGACGATGAGGCCAAGTGGGGAGAAGTCAGATGTGGCTGGAGAGGCGGAGATGATAACCTGGACAGGTTGAAGACATCATGAGACGCCAGCCGGGAGAAGAGCGAAGACTCGACGGAGGCCATCTTGGACAGCGCCAGGGACTCTGAAGTAGGCAGCTTCGACAGTCCTAAGGTGTCGGGTGAGTTGATCCTGGAGAGGACGACAGGATCCACAGGTGGATAGTGAAGGCCTGAGAGTTGAGGTGGGAAAAGGGGCGGAGGCGGGAGGAGGGAGCGAGACAAATCTCCTGGGGACTTTTCCGGTCCCCCAGGCACCCCTGGAGGTGCTATCAGGTGGGGCGGCGGGTAGAAGGGACGAAGGCCGTCCAGCATCGGCTGGAACATTGGCAGCTGGAAGTGGTATCTGCAGGGAAGACGAAAGCAGCTGTAAAGTTCTGGATTAGCAAATACCTAGATATGACTCGATATATAAGACGACTTTTTTTTTTTTTAACAATAGCACAATCCGTAGCTGTAATACAGTGCAGCTGATAACTAAAACTCTGAGCACTTTTGAAGCATTTCGCCATCTTACTGGCTCCATTGAGGTACGAGAGACTCACCTGTTATCCTTCTTGGCCAGGCTCTTGGCCTTGCGCCTCGGCCGGTACTTGTAGTCCGGGTGCTCCTTCATGTGCAGCGCCCTGAGAGGAGGAGAGGAGAGGACAGTGGTCATGAGACTGGCGACGGAGGAGGACCACTGGTGATGGTGGTGTCGGGAGAAAGGCTGTTGGTGGTGGGGAATTTGCAGGATCAAAAACGCAGTGTGCATGAATGTTAGTGTCTGTAGAGTGTCCTGTTCTCTACTTGTGTGTGTGTGTGTGTGTGTGTGTGTGTGTGTGTGTGTGTGTGTTCCGTGCGTTCATGCGTTTGTGGTCTCCAAAAAAAAAAAAAAATAAAGGAAAGTTAGGAGAGTGCAGTGAAACACGTGGGCAAGGTGCGTTCGCCGTTGGGTGAACCGCGTGAGGTAGGCGTCGTCTGGGGTGAAGTTAAACACCCACATATTACCTGTTAATGTTGACGTCACCGATGGTATGATGTGTGGTTGTTCTGAAGGTGGCAGTCGGTTGTTCTGAAGGCCGATGATTTAGGTGGGGGGGGGGGGGTGATTTCTTATGCACGAAGCTGTAGCATTATATGTTCAGGTTTGTGTGAGAACTTATATATATATGAGAGAGAGAGAGAGAGAGAGAGAGAGAGAGAGAGAGAGAGAGAGAGAGAGAGAGAGAGAGAGAGAGAGAGAGAGAGAGAGACGCATCTTAACCTGGTCGTAAATATGTTATACATTGTCCAACACATTGATGAAAACCGTGACGTCACCGGTTAGGACTCCGATCAAAAGGGGAACCCATGTAACAAAGGTTCATAAGGGCGAAAATATACGACGCCATAGCTTAAACCGGTACATAGACCCTTTCAGTCGCTACCAACCCTCTAGACCAATCATGCAGTCCTCATCATCCGAGTGGCCATCACGCGCTTCGAGACCAGGTAATTAAGGACGAAACTCCCGCTGTACCGGATGACGGACAAAGCCGTATCGACAGTGACGATACACCCACCTTCCTCCTTCACTCGGTGATGGGAGTGGGTTTGGGGGGGAGTGGGTTGTTGGCGTCCGTTTTGGCGGTGGGTCACAAGACAATAGCGGAGAGAGAGGAGCACAATAGCGACTAAATGTGCCTCAATGTAACCAGATGACACAGACGGACCGACCCGCGCGGCCCACTTCCGCGGCCCACCTTGTTTGTTAAGCTACAGTCGACGGTCTCACCACCACCTTTGCGGCCCACTTCTGTGGCCCACTTCGTTACCACACTCGATGATCTCACCCTAATCCCACCTGTGCGGCCCACTTCTGTGGCCCACCTCGTTACGAGAGTGAGGGCTCTTCCACCCACTCCCCAACCCCCTTACCCATTGGCGCGGCATAGTGTTGTTGGTGATTGGTGACGTTAGAGTGGGTGCGTGTTACTGATTTAGTCACAGAATTTAACGCATGTTAGTAACACTGGGTCGAGTGCATGTTACAGAGTTCGTAACGTCCGTGTGAACGCTTGTTACTGAGTCGGTAATGTCATTGTGTGCGCGCACTAATAAGCTGACAACGCCAGTGTAGAACGCGAGTTCTTAACGGGAGGGGAAGTGGTTTTACGGTAGCTCTCTCCTCTAGCTTGGCTGCCTTCGAAGCCCCGTCCAATCCCTCTCGTGTCTGTGTAACGTTCCAGTCAGACAAACGGAGTCCACGAGACTGGTAGGTACATGATTGCCAAATGTGACCCCCCACGTATGGGCCAGTCTCCTCATAAATTCGAAATGTTGGTGAGGATGGCCGCTGAAGTGGTCGTAATGTAGAAGGTGTTCTTTCTAGCTTTGCTTAAAGAGTTTCTTTTTTTTTTAATAGAATGTTCTTAGACACGACCTGTTGTATCTATCTATCTCGTCTGTCTCTCGATGTATCTTTCTATCAATCTATCGGTCGTTTGTTTGTATCTATCTGTGTATCTTTCTATCTACGTTCATTCTCCACGATCTACCTGCCTGAGGTGTACAGTACCAGCGACTGTTTCTCTGCGCCAGCGAGTCCAGATCGGAGCCCCATCCCGCTCTGGTCTAGGGCTGACAGCGGCAGCACCCTTGGGTCTGGCGCTGATTGGCTGCTGTGATAAACGACCAGCCAATTACATTCATTGTCTTCCCTCCAACACTCCGTTAAGGGGGTGGGGAGGTGGGGTGAGGGGACGACGACCTGAACCTAAGGTTCATAGATAAGAAGCAAAGTACATGGGACCATATTCATCATCGACTTTATAACAGGGACCGAATTTGTTCCTTTGAAAAAAAAAAAAAAAGAGAAATCTGTTGTATCGTTGGCTCGCTCACAGAGCGACCCCAGGAGTTAGGAGATGAATGTTGATGTTCTTCTAATGATTATGGATCAGCGTGAGAGTGTTCCTGAAGGTTTGATAATCATGTACAACTCGAATGAAAATATCGCGCTAGGACGTGTTTTTTTAAAGTCCTTCACCGTTGAGGTTCTAAAAGGATCAAGCCACGTTGAGATAAGGAGGATGAAGCCACGTAGAGATGGAGGATGAAGCCACGTTGAGATGAGGAGGATGAAGCCACGTAGAGATGGAGGATGAAGCCACGTTGAGATGAGGAGGTCACACAGGAACCGGATGATACCAGCTAGTCTTCTGCGACAATTGTGGATTTAGAAATTGAAATTTCTGTTGCTCACATCAAGAAACTGAATGACGGCGTTAACAGAGTAGGTGAAAAATAAAGAGGCCTCAGGAAGAATTTCTGTGCATGAAAGTAAGGAAATCCTGGCTTGCTGTAGAGCGTAGCAACCATGTTGTGTACACAAGCATCCATGACCCTACTTAATTCAACCACACTTTGACAAAGTCACTGGGAAAGAGTAGTGGAGTTTAAACTCTTCCCCTTGTGATATCATCATATCTGAGAATCGCACCTGACCTCATCACATTGTGTTTGAGAAATCGCCAGGGTTTGCTAGAGTCTGCACGTTGGGGGCCACTGCAGAGCATTAACTGAGTATATAACACTGAGTCATGTTCGTGCTGTTTCATGGAAGGTCTTGAGCGCTTCTGTAGACGAAGACGAGAGGTTTTACACACACACACACACACACACACACACACACACACACACACACACACACACACTCAAGCAAAACAATACCTCCCTCCTGGAGTAGGTGGACGCCACAGGCATGATGAAGGAAAGTGTGTAATGGAGATGTTTTCTGTAACAAAGGACATTCTGCCAATGTTCATGGTCCGCTACACCTGACTTGCCTTCACCCGGCGTCCTCTACCACACTGTCCGTCCACCACGCTGCCTCTCGTCTGGCACCGCCCTCTACCACACTGTCCCTCCACCGCACTGTCCTGTCTCTTGCCTGTCACCTTCCAGCGCACTCTTTGTAAGCTATCTCTCCGCCGTTCGATCTTTCAGACTGCGTCCTTCGGTAGAGGACCCCTTGCATTGTACCCTCGACGACGCTATCTCTCAAGTAGCACCGTCCACCACAGTATCTCTCAAGCAGCACCGCCTACCACACTGCCTCACTACCAGCTTTCCCTACCCTCGCCATAGTCTTCCACCACACTGGCTCTCGACCAACGCCTCCCACCCCCATATACCCTATCTCACTACTAAACACCCCGTCTCCCACCTATACTCTGCCACCACACTGTCTCGCAACTGGAGGTCCCCGTTCCCTCCTCTACACCCCGAAACATCTCTTACATTATATTGTCTCTTTTCGGCACCCACTACTGCACTGTCTTTAATCTGCCACCATTCCACTACACCAGTACGATGACTGTGATGAGAAACGAGAACACCTTGGTCCTGAGGGAGGAAAAATATACGTTCAGTATCACTGCAAAAAAAAAAAAAAAAATGCTCAGAACTTCTCAGTGAAAGATTAACCCTGAAGCGAGATGGAGAAATCTGAATTCTTAAAGATGGCCTGCAAGTGATTGGATGACCAGGGAGGTGAGGCGTAGTATAGGGTGGAGTGGATGTGAAATGTTTTGAAAAAGATACAAAAGGGATTCTCATTCTTGGCCAAATCTGGTACCGGCAAGCGGTCTAAGGGGTGTTTAGTTTATGGCCTTCGTGTGGTGTTGGGGGAGAGGAATGTCATGCGTGTGTCGTGTGTGATTCCTTGTATGGGCGAAGCTTTGTTGAGTGGAAGTGCTTGGTCACTCTGGGCTATAGGTTGGATTCATGAATTTTCAGGGGTTTAATATGTAGTTATTCATTCGGCTAAAACTGCCACAGGTTTGGTTTTCCAGGAGCCCCTGTTGCTCCAAGGCTGCGGCGCTTCCAGTAGCAGGGAAAGGACGGATTCCTTAGGAGTGAGAAGTTCCACGACGAGATTGTACTTCCATTCGTCACCAGACGAAGATACATCCTTGCCAGAGGTGACTTCGTCGCTCGCGGACGGAGAGGGAAGAGAGAGAGAGAGAGAGAGAGAGAGAGAGAGAGAGAGAGAGAGAGAGAGAGAGAGAGAGAGCGCAGGAAGATGGAGTGCGTCTGGCAGCGGGTCTGCGTGCGAGATCTTTGTGCCGGCGGCGAGGCAGGCCCGTTGCCTGGTAGGGCCCAGCCACCCGGCCGGGCCACGTAACAAGGGAACGGTACGCCAGTTTTATCTTCCAACTGTACCATAATTTGCATCCGCCGAGCCGCTCCGGGAGACCCCTCGCTGCTGAGTGAAAGGTTGAGAGCCTGAGTGAAATATTTGTCGTTGATTTGAGGATTGCGACGCCGAGCTCAAAGACGAAGCGTGAATTGATAAGGAAAAATATGTTTTTTAATATGATCCAGTAGCATGTTAAAGTAATATGTTAAGGGGAATACATTCCCCTTAATCGGAAACATAATATGATCTCAGTGACATGTGAAAGTAACATGTTAAGGGGAATGTAATCGGGAACATTATATAATCTCAGTGGTATGTTAAAGGAATGTATTAGGGACATAATATAAACATTTAACATATCAAGGGAATGTATCGAGAACGTAATGTGATCTCATTAATACGTTGACGAAATGTCTCGAGAAGAGGACGATGGGAGAGACGAACACTGCAGATCTCAACTTCTGAAAGAGAAGTGTCTCTTTATATAGACTGAGAGGAAGTTCCTTATGGCAGTTTTGCTCTTAATCACGAAGGATACATGCAAAGAGGTTACTGGTTTGTGTATGTCCACAGGACGCAAGTATTCATCGGTCGTGTGTGTGTGTGTGTGTGTGTGTGTGTGTGTGTGTGTGTGTGTGTGTGTGTGTGTGTGTCATTTTGACCAAACCTACGTCAAATGCGTTGACGTTGTATCTTGTCAGAGGTGTGGCGGAGGCTGCCGCCCTCCCAGTCCAGTGAACTGCGAGCCGCCGCCCTTGCTGGGTGACCGGGGCCGTGTGCTGGAGGGCTGGGGCGGGGGGAGCGGACGCCCCAGGGGGCACGGAGGAGTGGTAGGTACTCCAGTGGTGTGTACAAGGGAGGCGGCGACCGGGCCAAGGAAAGGTGTTAAGTGTAGAATCATTGTTGGTGATAAGACTTTCAGGCAACGTGGGCTTGAACTGCACGTGTGTTGGAGAGGATTGGCAGAATGGGAGCTATTTAGTGTGGGGAGAACGTTGGCGAGAGGTGACGGACGGAGGAGAGGGGTGTGATGGACGGAGGAGGGGAGAGAGAGAGAGAATCAGGGCGTTCAACACAACTAGGGCAGCGTGACGACGGGGGAGAGCCAACCTGTGAGGGGGTCGTGGAGTAACTTAACTGGTCATGTTTGGTTCCGGCCATACGACGGATCAAGACCTCCCTCCGTGCTGGCTCATGTCTGAGGGCGGTAGAGGCAGTGGGTAGTACATCCCTGCCTCCCAACCATGTACTGCCCATATTAGAGGGGTCAGACGCTCTGTCTGCGAGACGTTTGGAGGGTGGCTCGCTCAGCTGATGGAAAGCACCAACACGCCTGTTGTCAAGTCTGCTCACACTGATGATGATAACATACGTGCATCCTGGTGGGTGTGACTCAGGTCACGACACACACCTGTATACAGGCCCAGGAGGCATGCGCATCAGGTTGTAGCTTTACGAAATACCACTGAAGATGGAACCAAGCTTTAGCGTTGTAGGTAACTAGTGTAAGGCCTGAAAAGAAAAGCTAAGCCCTCCCCCCGTCTATGGCCGTACTACTCCAAGGGAACGACTGATGTATTTCGGTAGGTTTTGGACGAGGTATTCAGTGATGTAGCATTAGCACCTCTCATTACGAGGCCAACCCTCCCAGTACAATATCCGACCTGTAGAGGGCGCTCGTGTTAAACCTCCTCACGTAAAACTTAAGAAAAAGAAATAATCGGTGGTGCTCCACAAGACTTAGTTTTGTTGTCTCAAGGTCAGCTAAGTAATCTTATAATCCGACTTCGTGATTAACCTATGCACGTTATCATAAAGTGGAAGAAAACGAGCAAATACTTGAGTTGTCCTGAGCTCGACAGCTTCCATGATGTGAGGACAAAGACTCCACATTCCCTGACTCATGAGATTCTCGTCTGTAGCGGCCAGTCGACACACGATGAGACAGGATCGATACATCGATGAACCGCTATAGATCGCATTTTACAGCCGAAACGACCTTCGATAATCGTCTCTTCACCCTCACCAGTTCATTCTCCACTTCGTTCGGTAAAAAATCATCTTTGAAACACGTGTGAATGATTATCTATTATTGATTAGCAGGTTGTGAATAAGCAGGTGCTCCTAACAAAGAAGGTTTGGCGGGTATTTCTGAGTATATTGACGTAAATAATCGTGTTTGACTCGTAATCGTCGTCGTGTCCAATCCTTGCTGGTCGTAGCTCGGAGACCTCAGCTTGTCCGTGCGAGAAACACGCGACAAGTGGTATAAACAAATATCTCTTCGCGGGACAGTATTTCGCAAGACGTCACAGATGGACATCCTCGATGGACATCGCATTCGGGTTGTACGATAGCGACAGATAACGCATCAGCAACGATCGACCAAACAACCAGACCTCGTAGTTGTCGAGGGACGCCACCTACCCATGTTAGGTGGAACTAGTTCACAGGGGGTTAGGACGATACCAGTGTTTCCGTGCCGTAAGGTAATAATGATGCTTATACCCAACTGCTACACCAAGACACACAGACACACACACACACACACACACACACACACACACACAGACACACACACCTGTGACTAGATAGAGCTTAAATGCTTCCAACCTTCGTGGAGTAAGGCAAGGAGATGATAAGGGAATTGAAGAAAGATAGAAAATCTGGACGTAAATCCTTCACGGAATATTTGACACAGAGAGTCAGTCATTCCCCAGCAGCATCGTAGTAAACAGTAAACAGGTGTTCTGTGGGTGTAGTAATATTCCACTGACTGTTCTCCTCCCACGCATAAGAAGGTGCTACGCTTCTGGGAACGTGGTGGTGTTAAAGTCAAGTTGTCTTCGAGGGGGAAAAAAAAATATAATAACATTACGCACGTCGGCTTTGTAACTCCCACATATGAACTGAGTTCCCTTCACAATCCCCTCCTTGAAGTTCTTCCTTTCTTCGTTCCTTAAAGATTCCGAATATCTCATAAAGCCCCACCACTCTCTCCCCTCCTTATCAGTGTCACTCCCTCCTCTCACTTTCTCATACACTCTCCTCCTCCTCCTCCTCCTCCCATCTCTTTCTCGCCGCTTCTGTACCACTCCGTCGTACAAGCCTTGAGAGAATTCACCTTAGTCGAACTACATGTAGTCCAGCCACATTGCAGGATTTTTCTTCCACTTGATAACGCCTTATCACTCGCACAATAAAGCAGTCTGATTTACCCGATTTCCGTATCCCTCACCAGCACACTCACGCCTTGTATTAACTTGCGATCTCAACGTGTGTTGATAAATGGGAATGACCCTGAAACCGGAACCACCCAAAAGTTGCAATAGTTCAAGGAAAATGTGTTTGTTTTAAGTGGATCGTACTAAACGTGGACATGTCCATATGATTAGCACGACAAAGTCTGTCAGGAGATGTAGGCCTTCTCCCGCTTGATCGGGGTGACGTCGGGAGCGGATGGTCCAGCCTTTGAGGAAAAATTCCTCGTTTTCCTTCATCAGAAACTTAATTCAGGAGGTAAGGATTTTCAGCCACCCTCCACTCCTGCATCACCAACCACCCTCCCACTCACCGATGTCTTCTGCGACATGTGGAGGAAATATATGTGGTTGGATTCTTCGTCCCCTGACCCGGCTCTCTGTCTCTGAACTTGAGCACTGAAGGACTGCAAAGAAACCAGAGTGAAATTATTTTAATTGCTCTTGTAACAGTTATCATATCGCAGTGCTTGAAGCTTCGAAATGACGAGAAGAAGGAGTTAGCTCCCGTAACATTGAGAGGAATTGCCTGAGGATATCCAGACGAATTTTGTTTCTTAGAAGTTGGCAAAAGCTCGATCCTTTATCGAATGCAATAGCCACAGAAAACGTGCAGGAAGTACATCCATTGTGGTGCATGATTGGTCACTGATTATACGACCTATTATCAATGTTATCTTTCCAAGAACGACCATTATCAAACAGGTGTTTATTTTCCTCGTCAACAAGCCGAAGGTCACGAGGCATTTCCTTCGCATCTTCACCTCCAAAAAAAAGAGAAGCGAAGAAAATAAACTTCAGGTCAACTCGGTATCTGCTTGACTATAATAACCCCCATCCCAGAAGTGAAGTATGTGTGTCACTTACGAATTTGCAGAAAGCAAATGACAGGGTTGACAGAAATGCCTCCAAGAAGATGATACAAATGCGCGAGGGAAAAATGGAGAGTTACTATAGCAGAGAGGAGTCTTCACTACGACTGTAGATTAAGTATGCGAGTAGGAATGGAGGAGGGTAAGTGGTTCCCGGTGAGGGCGTGTCTTCGTCCGGGATGTTTGCTGGCATCGCGGTTGTTTAATTCAATCATGGATGGGATGATGAGAAAAGTAAATGTGAGGGGTCTTGGAGCAGGACTGAGGTTGAGGGAAATCAGCAGAATGCAGGGGGAATGTGGGGTCATGGGATGTGAATCACCCGCTGTTTGCAGATGACACTGTTGTCTAGCGACAAACACCAGAGAGACAAACCCGGAAAGCTGGGATATTGTGTGTGAAAGGAGAGAACAAGGAATAAACTGTGAGCAAGAGTAACGAGGAGCAGCATGGTGGTTAGATGAGTGGGAGTGGATGTGGGAGTAGATGGTCATATATGAAAGTTTAAGTAGTCCATAGAGTGTTGTAAGAATGCGAGTCTTGGGTCTTGGGCGCATAAGAAAGGAGAGGGTGGATGATTTGGAAATAGAATGACGTCAGGGGAAACCACACGAAGGTCTGTGGGGTTCACTCGTTGTGGTGCGTCGTGTAAGACACGGGGTGTGTGGGTGTGAGCAAATGAGACCGTTTTTCGTCTATTCCTGACGCTGTCTTGCTACATAGAAAACGGAGGGTAAGTATAGAATGATATATATATATATATATATATATATATATATATATATATATATATATATATATATATATATATATATATATATATGTATCGTGTAACACTATTAGATAAGCAGCGAGCTTGAACGTTACACAATTTTTCTTTTTAACGTTTTCTCTCGTGATAAAGAAAACCATGAACTCATTTATTTTAGGCTTGATAACACGGAGTCATTTCTTATCGTGTCTGCTTCACTTATCTGGTAATATCTGATAGTTTGCAACTTCCACGGCCGTTCTCCTTATCTCGCCACCGTTACTCACGTCGGATGCATAGTCGTAATTCTTCTCGAAGCCAGGTGTTAGGACAGGATGGAGCCAGATGTTCATGTGGTATAGTTGACAGGTGTTTGTGTAGGATATCGACGAGGTTTTGACCCCTCGAGCGTGACGGTACGAACTCTGAGCACGACATTACCGCCCTTGAGCACGACGGTACACGACCTTTGGGCACGACGGCCTAACCTCTGACCCTGCTCATGCGGGTCAGGCTGTCATACGTAGTAGTTCAGGCCATCTATACTATACAGGGTCGTACCGTTGTGCTCAAGGAGAGAGTCAGGGTTCTCGAGGCGATACCCAGGTGGGGGGGAGTGAGTGGAGCTAAGCGTTAGGGTTGAGTAGCGTCGTGGGGTAAGGAAGAATGAAGGCGCTCTGGAGCTGGAGGGACTAAAGAGTTCTGGAGCACCAGAAGTAATGGTTGATGGCAGGACAGAGCCGAACGTTACAACTGTACCCCTGCCAGTCACTTGTCGACAGTCACTATCCAAGTTACCTTTGTCGTATCCCCAGAGACCTGAGGGAATGACTTCATCACCAGGTGGTCCGAACACAATGTAGTGTGTGGGAAATGCTACATCTGCTCCTCTGAAAATTAGCTACTGTCTTCAGACGAAACGGATCTTGGATACCCAAGTGTCGTATGATAAGCATGAGACACAGTTTGATGAGTATTCATTTCTTTTTATACTTGTAGGTTTCTCAAGCATACTGATTTCAGAAGTGGGGCTGTCCTGTAATACGTACAAGTGGGTTCTACTGCCACTGTGATGACACTTGTCTACCATGTTGAATACTGTGTCCTCTTATCAGTACAGATACTGCAGTACATTATCTAAACGTTACTAAGTCATCAGTAAAGATAGTGCGATACTTTTAAGTTGTACCGTGCCTTGTGATCATTACTTAGCACATTTGTTCTTCAGGTCTGAAATTACCACACAATGTATTTGCTCAATGCCAGGGGTTCATATAGACCGTGACTTACGGTGATGATGGTGATTTTATTATTCTCCTTAGATACACGATGGCCCTGGCGTCCCCTAGGGCAGATGTTGGCGTCTCCCCCTCCCCCAACGCCACCCCTTCATCAGGGGGTCATATTCTGGTGTAAAAAACAAAATCAGTCGAGGCGTTATTCGCCCTCATGAAGCCTGGACACACAGGCGAGACCATCATTAATGCATGCAGCGCCGGACTGCTCCTTCGTCGACGGCCAGCAAAGCCCCACGGGGCTAATAAGGGTCACACATCTACAAATCAAACAGACTGCCGTAGACTCCAGAGAACAATCGCACATGGCACCGTCTTGCCCCGCGGGGCCAGCTCATTAAGTTTGCGCCGGCAGGAGAGTTAGTCAGTCAGAGGACCCTGGAACCATGCAGGAGCACGCAGGCTATTGTCCTGCCACCCGCCGCTGTATTGTTGGTGCCAAGACGCAAGACCCACCCCACCCGATCCCCGACCACCACCGGGTTCGGCGAGGTGTTGCACGGTGGCACGACGACCCCAGCCCGTCAGCACAGCAGGCGGCGCCCATCCCTCCTGAGCTGCTGCTGGCTGTAATCAGGACAAACGAGGAATGCGTACCCGAAGGAGCAGGAGTGTCATCGTTGTGAAATCGAGATTGGTGCCATTTAGGTGAGATATTTTGAAGAGAGAGAGAAAAAAAAAGGAAGATGATATATATGGAAGGGGCGGTGAGGATAGAGGAGGTAATCGTCAGGAGACATTGAGAACCAAAATGACAACAGTGAAGCCATACGTGAGGTGGGAGTATGTTGCTGAGAGTCCTCGATCTCCCAAAACCTACTGTTATTACAGTGAGCCTGACATTGATGTAGGTGCGGAGGGGAGCAGAGCAAAAGGAAACAAAAGAAAAAAGAAAACATAACATGCATGACAAATGTGGCCTTTCTTCAGAAATAATATGTGTCGATTATTCGATATCTATGATTTAGGGGGAGGGGGGGGTAAAGGAGATAGAGCTTATCAGTTAATGGAGACAAGAAAGTGTGAATGAAACAAGGAGGAGGAGGATAACAGTTGATAAGCTGAGGTAAAGAAGCGGAAGAGTTGGTAAAGTGAACAGTGTGGGCAAGAGTCACAGAATGAGGTTGAGCTGTTGTAACAGAAGCACCTCGTGGTATGCGGGGCGTGCCTCTGTGGCAGCCTCCACAGAGGAGGAGGAGGAGTGTGGAGCTGTAGGTGTTTAGCGCGCAACGAGTGACAAAGAACATGGCTGAGTCAGGAGTCGGCTGATCAGAGAGGGAAAGAAAAAAAGACAGATGTATCTGAACCGTGTGCCGCTTACACCGTAAGAATGGAAGGATGTGGGGACAGGGTCGAACTTAAGTAACATCAGCTAAATGGATGCTGATACCTTGTATGTCATCTCTTGGAAAGTCTTGAGTATTAGATGACTGGATGTAGACTTTTTCTTAAGTTACACTTGTACAAGTGGAGTGAAAATGACAACAACAAGTTATTGGGCGATGGACCTCGTACGGGCAAGGTATATATCATAGGACCGTGATTGTATATGCAGTATAGATTCCGGATCCCATTGTGAGTTGAAGTATAGAGGATCCGGTAGCGGAAGGTGTGTTGACCAGATCTTCACGCTTGTTAAAGTGCCGAGAAACGTGTATAATAAGACGGAAGTGTACGTGTGTGGTGTTTATGAAAAAAAAATTACTTTAAAGTAGGAACTGTTATCTCTCTCTCTCTCTCTCTCTCTCTCTCTCTCTCTCTCTCTCTCTCTCTCTCTCTCTCTCTCTCTCTCTCTCTCTCTCTCTCTCTTTCTCTCTCTCTCTCTCTCTGGTCTACTTGGAAAAATGCCGAGATGTTAAGACCTCTTGAGTTTATTTTTTTATGATGAAAGAGGTACGTGTGCGAGAGTAAACAGCGGTCAGGGTGAGCGGTGTGAAACATATGTGTGGAGGCGCGTCGAGGTTGTGTAATGTTACCGTGATTGTTTAATGTTTTTCATGAGTAGGGGTTTCTTTGTTGGGTGCGAGCGGACCTTGGAAGAAGACACAACAGGTACATTATACGGGTCATGTTCTCCCGTTGCCTGAATCCGGTAAGGGAAGGGATGGGTGGACGAGGAGATCCTGCTCTGGTCGTGTGTGACAGGTGAGGATGATGAAGAGAAATGCGAGATGACTGACGCATCTGTTGTTCTGGAAGAGACGGAGGTTCGCAGTACAGTATCGGCCTGAATGGGGGAGGAATTGTGGGTTTGTGGAAGAGTTCGAAGCATTTTCCGGTGGCGAAGCAATCCAGAGGGACGCAGAGGCGTGGGTGGAATAGTTGCAAAGTAGAAGAGTTGGGGGTGTCTCTTTTCAGAACTCGAGTGAACGAGAAGAAATAGACAGTCTGTGAGTTTGGTCCTGTATGCAGGATCTGGCTAGTGAGGTCCTGAGGGCTCATCCACTCGTCCTGAGAAGTCTCCTATGATGAAGGCGACAGGATGATCTCTGCCGGCCGCGTGCAGTGAGGGATTTTCAAGGGCCAGGCTGGGCAGAAGGTGAAGGGAAATTCGGCCTCACTTGACGACTAGACTTGGTATGACTAGTGCTCCGTCCGTTCGCTCCGCCACACTGGACACAACTTGCGTTACATGACGGAAGGTGATGCGCCTGAGATACTCATAGGAAATACGGACGAGTTGAGGATGATCATTCTTTTTTTTTTCTTTAACTTGTAGACCCGCCTCTTGAGGCAGGAAAGGTGACTGGAAGAGGGGCAAACTAATGACGGAAGGGGTATTCTATTCCTTCGCTGTGCTAGGAAGGATGATGAACATTAATGGTTAACCCTCGTGAGGCCGACCTTCACACAAAAACTATGGAAATAGAAAGAAAAAAACGAGACTTGTATTTTGGGTCCAAACTATAGGAAATGGAATACATACATATATACGGCTCATATATCCCAGCGCTGGCTCTGCCCCGTGGTGACCAATTATCAGTAATAGCACTGAAGCGATAAGCAACGTTGTGATTATGACAATAACCTGTATTGTACCCGTGTTGAATGCAGATCAGAACAAAGATGTTTTTCTCTCTCTTTTAAGTCTGAGAGATCATGACATCTCACATCGAACTTTGACATTGCTTTAGAAACTAAGAGACCATTGTCCTTCCAAAATCTTATCATAAGTTCATCAGTTTACATCTATAGTGTATGATTTATAGTATATTGATGTTGTTTTATCATCAAAGACTCTTTCAAAAGTAAAGTGGAACCATCACTTTATAAGGTATGTTGATTCGCGAGACCTTCTCACAAACAACAGAAATAATTGAAAATAGAAATGATTAATAAGAACGATGTTTTTAAGGGCAGTTCCCTCAGCATATAAAAAAGTATCTAGTAATATTAGTATCTGGGTACAGCCAGGGCTGCAAGTTAATTGGCTTATCAACACATTAGATACGAGAGATATTGTCAAAACAGATAAGACTCATATGTGCTGTAATCCATATCTGTATTTGTGCTTCACTACCGTATCGCTCCTTGAAGGGTTAAAGATAACTGTGGACACGAAACGACATTTATTTTAAGAGCTGTTTCAGGCTTCCTTCATCGAATAGAAATGCTTTCTCGATGAAGCCAGCATTCGATGGTGATATGTCCGGGTGGCGGAGGAGAAACATATGCTCGAGGTCGTAAAAGTGGAAATCAGAACTTCAAAGAACACCTGTTCTTATCTCTTGAAATTCTCATCGAGTTGCGGAATAATTACGTAACAATGGAAAGATTGTATCCACGCCTGGAACAGCAGAGATCTGTTTCATCATCTGCGTATAAAGCGAGAATCTGGAACGTTAAGTCTCGCTCAAGTGGGACACAAGGTAACCAAAGACTGAGAAAGCTAACCACGCAGACCTTCAGTAACGTCAGCTGTGCCGATAACGCCATGCCAGACAACGCTGATGTTCTGCATGGAATTTACTACTGTGCACAGAGCTCAGTCTTCGAACCAATGCAGAACAAGAGCTGCTGGTATGGAGATTGCCAGGATACTTAGGATTCTCATTCGATTTTAGAAGAAAGTGAAAAAAAAAAGAAATGTGGATGTTGAAGATGAAGGTGATATTGGGACGATTTGAGAGAGTCGTGGTAAAAAGTTACAGTCCGCGGGTCATGTAGCCAGGAGGTCATGGGGATGAGTTGGTGAGTGTCCATTAGTGAGGGAAACCCGAAGCTGGCTGCTTCGCTGGACTGACTGGTGGCAAAGACTCTCTCTCTCTCTCTCTCTCTCGTCAAGCCTAGAAGGCTTTGCACGGGACACAGTGATCACAGAGGTAAAGAGAGAGAGAGAGAAAAAAAAAAAGAATCTAAATGTGAGGCAGAGAAAACAGGCAAGGGAGAACAACAGAAAGAAACAGGTGGAGCAGCCTCACCTGAGCCTCTTTGCCTCGTCGATGAAGGGTCTTTTCTCCGCGTCGCTCAGCAGCTTCCACTCAGCACCTGTCGACGAGAGCAGCCAGAGTCAGGACCTTGAGGTATACAGCTGTATATGGTCAAGGTTAAACACCGTGATGAATAAATGATTCTACAAGGATAAACGATATCAAAAACCTCCCCTACTGTACTGCTCTCCAGTCTCCCGCCATGAGCTACTCTGGGCAGTGATTTGCTGGAAGATATGCAGACCAACAGCAGACTTGGGGAACTTACCTGTATACCTGGAATTTCGATAGATTCATGGGACTTTTCTAGTAATCCACTTATATTCTAGATGGAGTTTCGCAAGCATGTTTAAAGGTATTTCTATCTTGATTTATCTATTTCATCAACTAACATTTCTAGCTGTTTTTCTTTCCGATTAGGTGACGCCTCCTCACGAAAATGTTCGTGTCTGGTAGAGTGCGAGACGGTGTGTGAGGCGCGAGCGTTTCATCTCATGGCTCTTGTGTTGTGTAATAAAGTTGGGTTTCACAGTGTAGTGTGTGCGTGTCACCTCTGAACTCTGGCAGAGATGGTGTTTCCTGTTCGTATTCCAAGTCAGGATCCAAGGAGAGAAAATCATCAAGATGAATTGACGTTCACACATCGAGTACAATGAAAAATAAGATCTGTGGCTTTCGTTTATATATGTCAGGAAGATTTTAGATCAAATGGATTTTGTTACACTTGTGGGAGGACAAGGTAGTGGTCGTTCATGGCCAGTCGGTGGGTACACGCCTGGCCCAGCCTCCTTGAGTATGATAACTTAAAACAGTAATAGCCATTCTCATGCACCATGATGATGACACCTCGAGCCATGACCTGGGCTTGGTGCTCGGAGGGTCGAGTGTCAAGTTTCCGCCTGTCCGCGTCCCATAGCAAGACCGCAGAGGAGAAAATTGATTAAAGGATCCCCAGTTATGCACGTCGTCTTTTACGTCGACGCCCGAAGAACCATCACGTTATTTCGTTAATGTCTGCAGAGGCTCCTCTGTATTCTTGTGGCCGCAGTGAAAATGATGTGAGAGAAGGAAGGAGAGAGAGAGAGAGAGAGAGAGAGAGAGAGAGAGAGAGAGAGAGAGAGAGAGAGAGAGAGAGAGAGAGAGAGAGAGAGAGAGGATAGTCGAGACAAGGGAAAAAAAGGGAGAGGGATAAACTGTTGGAGGAAGAGGGAAAGGTAGGGGCTGGACAGAACAGGCGTGCCTTCGAGGTCCGTGTGTGTGTGTGTGTGTGTGTGTGTGTGTGTGTGTGCGTCTCCCTAGCTCACCACTAGAGGAGGAGACAGGGAGTGTGCAAAGTGCCGGTGGTCTGCACGCCTGCCTTCGCTCTCCACAGCGACACAACCACAGCGCAAGGCCTCTCTGTAATGCCTCACTCGCCCACGATAATATATATAATTCCGCCACTCGTTACACCCCAACGAGCTTCGTGAAGGGGCTCTCTCGTCCCTCCACTCAGAGGGTCGTCTTTATGAGTTGTTCACGCCGGGGAGAAAGAATTGTTGTGTTCCCGTTGTGTTGTCCGCTTTCTGAGCAATTGCCTTGTGAGTTGTCAGACGTTTCATGAGGAAGTTGTGGTAATGTATTTATATTTTTTTCTACGGCTGTGGATGAAATATGTTCGGTTGTGTATGATACACAATTTATGATTTTCAGTAGAATTTTTCTTGTAGTGTAATGAACGCATTCTTGAATAAGATATTGATTGCTCAGCGCTACATATTAGAAGGAAATTATTCTAGTCTGTGTATAGCGAACTCCGTGAAGAATAATGGGAATCATGTTTAAATGCGATAACTATTTGTGAGTTAACTGGAAGAGTTTTGCTCTCGTGTTGCGGCATTTCTTAACCGTGTATATATAAACCATGACCTAACTCCTGTGCTCACACACACACACACACACACACACACACACACACACACACACACTAGCCTATGCCAGGTAGCAAGTACCATGAAGAGTTCACGTAGGAACTTTGGTGCATCTGTATTGAGCTGGCCACTTCGCCGGCAGCAGCGGCGGGTGGAGGAGAGAGTCCGGCAGCGCTCTCGTCCCAACGGCCTAGGTCTGTCTGGCTCCCTAACTCACACGATAAACGTTTCACCCATAGATGGTGGTACAAGCTTAAGTTAAAGCTGTCTGTGCTTTTGTAGGGGGAACCTCGTCGAATAATTACAATGGTGTTACGAGTTAGAGCTTGACTTAAAGCTGTTATTGTAGGTTGAAGGGGGGAACAAAGAGTGAATGGCCTGAATCTAAGCAGTGTGACTGCTTTTTTCGAAGCATGACACTATTCTTGTAGCTTCTCTTCTGTTGCCCGTGCAGTACATCCACTGAGGCCGATGAAACATAATTAAGAGATTGTCGCTTGTCATATATGTAAACTTCCAGGCCCACTTCATCCATGATGAAGAAACTGTGTTGGACTCTTGTGGTCGGTTATCACAATACGGTACAGATGGGGGCTGGAAATCCTCCCCTCCAGTTTTTGATTTTCCAAAAGGAGGAACAGAGAAGGGGGCCAAGAGAGGATTTTCTCTTCTAAGGTTCATTTTACAAGACAGCATAAGAGACCCAGGGTTTCCGCGGGCAGGAGCGTGATGCCTAGGGATGATAATCCCCGGTTCATATAGAGCGTTGTAGAGGAAGAGCAACCAAGGCGGTAATGCCCACCACATTCCCCGCTCCTCACATATGGGTACCCAGTGAACCTTCACCAGTAAACCTGACCGGAAGAGGATTATCACCAAATGCTGCGCACACTTCATCTAATGTCGTTCATAGCTTGGGAAAGAGAAATGATCCTTGCTGTGACTGACACTAACGTCTATCTGTGGTGAAAAGGAAGGGGGACGAGGGGGTGGGGGGTAAAAATACCATTCACCCAGTCATAAATGCGTTTTTGATTTGTCACTGTCTCGTATTATGACTTTTGTGGCAGTGGACGATTGTCGTCGTCCCACAGACTCACCGGTGTGCCAGTAAATGATCTATCTTTGCCCGACGATTACCAACAGCCTCATGATATTCCCTGTCTGTCAGTGGGGGAGAGTAGCTCCCCTCCCTCCTCCTTCACAATACGACCAGTAAGTCAGGCATCAGTGACTGTCGCCCTTCATGACTACCATGTCAGCGAACGATCATTACACCCTAACACGACCAGTGAGTGCGTATCACTGCACAACCCCTGGCCAGTGTGTCGGATCCGTCAGTGATGAATAAAAGATCAAGAACGCCTATAATCGACCAGTATTCCACAGCAGGACCAGAACCTCACAGGAACGTGATCAGTGTGTCGGCGATCGATTAATCATTGTTGTGTGGTATGATCTAGTATGATCCCTTGTGTTCCACCCCCGGCGCTGTGCAGGTCTCATCCCCTCCTCAAGCAGCACCCCTCGAGCGCTCCTGTGAGCGTTTCCACTGAGACAGAGGAAGCGGGACCACCAGGTGCTCCTCTGCGTGCTTCCATGGGGCAGATGATCACCTGACCTTCCATATCTCTCTCAGCCTGTCCACCTCTGACACGTACCCTCACCATCAAGCTAGAGGCCCTGCGTCCTCCGTCTCATGATGTCAAAGGATTGGACGCACGTCTGCAATCTTGGAAATATATTATATTCATCACGAAGATGATGATCAGTATGCAGGTGTTGTCACCTTTGTCGGGATAACGGCAGACTGGCTTTAATCGTTAATATATATATATATATATATATATATATATATATATATATATATATATATATATATATATATATATATATATATATATATATCAGTTGTGACCCGAATGCTTTTATTCAGAATTGTTCCTTCTTTTAGTATATTTTGTTATATTTGTCACCACTGGGCACGAAGTCTGTTTGTATATCCCTGAGCACAGTTCACTCTGGACTATTATCCATTTACGAACTGACTTCATAAGCGTCGATGTATATGTAGTAAATGTGTCAGTTATACATATACACATAATTATTGCTCTTCTTATCGAACTGAGCCTTGAGAAACTAATTATTTCAGATTAATGTTTTTTGAATAGTGTATATATATATATATATATATATATATATATATGTATATGTGAGTGTGATGCATGCCTATACGTAGGTGCGGAGGTAAAATCATATACCAGTGTATTTAAATACAGTTGATGGCAAAACCCAGCCTGCAACAGCTGCTGACATAAGGTAATCAGTTTTAAAACTCCATTACGGAGAACAGTTACATTCCAATGATCCAACACTGTTAATGGCTATTACCCCATACTGTTTCCTGTTTGTGCCACAATATTTATTTTACCGATTCAAAAGATATATTAACCCCCCACACTGAACGCCTCTGACGAACTTGCCAAAACGTTTTGTTCATAAAAGGTAAATGGGATTAAATCGTTTCCATAACATATGTTTTAAATGACAATATTATTCAACTGCATCGTTTTACAGCTTTTTTTTTTTCATTCACACAAAACACATTACCAGTGATTGAAACACTAAACTCCATTGTAGCCGTATGAATCCATCACAGTTTTAACGTTTTTATTTAACCGGCCCCATTTTCTGTATACAAACAGAAGCGTAGCGCAGCAGCGATAAAGATTAATTCAAAATGTATTGTGCAGATATGAAAAAAAAAAGGGAACTTTTATTTAGAATTCAACAGGCGAACAAAGTACATACACTGTGATATTAATCACGCCTTAAATATTCTAAACAACGAAGTTTATCCTAAATCAGAAAATCGCTTTTCATTTTGTTTGTATAAACTAAATTCGTAAAGTTTGAAATATTGTATTGTCACTGTAAAAAAAGTCCAGTGGTGATAGTTTGTTGGTAAGGATTGTCGCATTTTAGTAAGTATATATATATATATATATATATATATATATATATATATATATATATATATATATATATATACTTACTAAAAGTGGATGTTTTTTTGGAATCCCTTAATGAATATAGCGATGATAAAAACAGAGAGAACAGCACACAGGAAGTCAGTACAGTTGTCAACACTCGCTGTAACCATGGTGTTCATGATACACTGTGGTCATTACAGCGTAAAATCAATGGGTGATAAGAGGAAAATCACGAGAGAGAGAGAGAGAGAGAGAGAGAGAGAGAGAGAGAGAGAGAGAGAGAGAGAGAGAGAGAGAGAGAGTCTCTCACACTGATTAGCTACAAAAAAGCAATTGAGACCATTAAGGGGGAATGGTGGGTATTATTCACGTCAATAAATACACACATGTGTTAGCTACAGTCGTGTGGAAAGTGACCTCAAGATATTAATACCTGACTTGATGATTAATTCTTATATAATTTTCCCCGGAGCGGTGTCTCTGTTGCCATGGTCACTTCCTTGTTCCGAATCGTAGTCCACACCAGGATGCAAACCTGAGTTAGGAAGATATCTCAAAAAGGTGTGTCAAGAGGACGAGGCACAGAGAGGACCCGAGACGAATAATCTGTGGATGTTTTGCGATGGTTTGGTGATGTTTGCAGGAACAACCGAGGCCGTTATGCCGCTCAGACTTCACAGCGTCGTTGAATAATAAATACGTACATTTGCATACCTCTTTTTTTTTTCCCCACAGTGGTGTTGCTTGTACGAGTGATGTAAAACCCTTTTATACGCGGCCGCCACCATCGCCAGCCACACTCCGCCTCTCGGTAAAGTGTTGGGCAAAGTCCCGGGCGCGTGGGAGCCATTCTTCTTACTTCGTGTTGACTCTTGCGTCATGTCTTGTATAGGAACTTCAGTAAAACGAAGACAAACAGGCGCCATGAACTCGAGATACCGGGGACAAGAATGTTCATAAATCACTCCTGGCGTATCAATATTCTATAAAAAAAAGGTTCGATGAACCTCACGTTTCACTCGGTCGACGGCGTCGATTGTTTTATTGGTGCGGACGTGTGTGCCTGAAAAAAAAAGAATGAATATTCTCGTGAACCCAATATTTTCCATGGCTCTCGACAGACAAATAACATCACAGTACTGTCTGAAACCCGGGTGAGATCATAGACCATGATTTTATGTGTTATTTAGTAACGCTGTCACGGTTCTCGGCTGCATCATGTGTCGAGTTCTTTTGCGTCTGAAGAGGAGGCGAGTCTGGTTTGTCCTGGTGCGCACCGATCCTGCGCAGGTGGGCGGGGCACCACCTCGCCCTGACCTTGCGGGCCATGATACCCTCATGAGGACCATAACTATCTTGGACGCTTATCTTAGCCTTTCGTAAGCAGATTATGTGAACACACTCAGTTATCTGTTTATGTATTGTTGGGCAGGAGTGGCCATCTCCAGAAATTTTTACCGAGTCACGTTGACACGTCAGTTCATGCGCTTATCACCATCGCCAAAGAGAATGAATAGATCGAGGATAATATACATCATAAGAGTTTCAGTATACGTATCTTTAGAACATGATCGGCGATGTTGCCGAACCCCCCTCCGCTGGATATTCTGTTTCCTCTTAGGAAAGTTTAGGGTACATTTTGCAGGCGTGGATCTTCAGGAGGAGCGATGATTGGTTGAGTCTCTGAACAATCCGGAGGACTTTAGGAAATACCGACCATACGCTGGCCATCTTCCTGCGTCTTACTCTACACGAACGCCTTGCAGTAAGTCCGCATGCATGACGCCACCGGTGTCCTCAACATCTATTACGTCAAACGGGTATTCTAGCGAAGGCTTTTTGTCACCTGGCAGACTCTGGGTTCTCCGAGACTTTTTACACCATAGCCCCACGTCCTGTTGTGTAAGAGTATCGAAATAGCTGTTGGTGGTGCGCTATCAGTATAGCAGTGATACGGGGAAACGACGTTATCAATAAAGCTGTCAGGAACATTAGCGTGAGAGGAGGTAATTAGAGAGTGAGTGATTAGGGTTACTCACCCGCGTCATTTTTGGGTATGAATTGATAATGGCCATCATTCTACCACAGGCTTGGTATTGGACTTATCATAGCCGCGATACTGACCACGTAAGTTCTCTGTCATGGAATGGTTCAAGCAACCGTAACACAGCTGTTTGTAAACCTGTGAATATATTCTTAACTCACCAGCAGAACTATCGTAAATTTCACTGCGATAGCTTTCGTATAAAAGTTAGCCGTGTCTTATTTACAAATTGAATTTAATATGAATATCAACGTGGCCCTGATACAGTGATTGACAAAGCTTTGGATACAGTTATTAACATTGCACTGAGAAGATAAGTAACATAACTGTCATAGTGAAGGATTAGAATTATGTGTTACTGGAGCCACGTGAGTCTGAGGCTTGTGTATGCTTCTGTCACTCATCGAGGTTCCAGTGACCCTCGGAAGTCGTGGTGATATTCTCATACAGTGGTGGAGAAACGTCCTCAATACACCTGCGAACACCAGAGGAACATGGACAGCACTGGGTTCTGGAGTGCTTCCATGATTCCAACAAGAGAGAAAAGAAAGGAATTTCAACCATGACTTCGGCAAGGTCATTCGAGAGGGGATTCCTTAACGTATTAAAACTATGGGTTTCTGGTCTTTCATCCAATAACCAGGACGACGGAGGTGTTATCACAAAACCCATGAAGATCATTATATTTTCCTCCGCTAGGTTCATGATGGCGTCCCCAAGGAACATCTAAGAAGATCCTGGAGTATCCTTCGTTACCGCAGCAGTATTGTGGAGTTCCTTTCATATATCCGTCGAGGAACTGAGCTTTCTAAAGTTCCTTCGTCACTCCACCGAGATGATGGCCACCGAGATGGTGGAGTTCCCCTCAGTACACTCCCTGAGGTCAAGAAGAGAATTTGTCAATCGAAAAAATTTGGCGGTGGCTTCGCGAGCTATGTATAGTTCTGAGAACACTTTTAAGAACTCGTCAAAGCTTTCATTAGGTCCCTCCATGTAGGATAGGTTGACTAATATTTTGTTCAGTAGTTTGGAGGCTCCCTCATGAGCCTACGAAGAGTTGGATGACCACCTCATGAACCCACCAACATTTCCTGGGGTGACGAGTCCTTCCGAAATCCACAAGACGACTGAGTACCTCTTGCGCATCATCCTGGATTATAGAGGATTCTATGTTCCAGTGTTTGTCATATAATAGAGGTTTAAGACTGAAATTGATTCGATAATCGCATTCAGATTAATTAATGAGACATACATTCAACAAAATTCAGCGCTCATAATGTTCGTAAAAATAACGTAAATGTTAAAAAAAGGGGGTAAGGGGGGATGGGGGGAATTCCTGTCATAAATTCAAGTATCGATCTAAATACAAGATGGAAATCTATTTATGAATGATTCCGTATAATCCTTTTGAAAATAAGATTGCTTGATGCAGTTTATAAGTACGTGCCTTCACTTGTTATAGATGTATAATATGACTCCGATGTTTGTCTTGTTATGTCACAGTAACTTCCACAAAATTCTCAGCTGTTCAGAAAACAAGCATGAATTTAATGTTCAGTTGACATTCTTCATGACCAGCAGTTTGCAAATGTTTCTTGTTCGTTTCACGTTCAGAAAACTATCATTTCATGCCAAAAATCCAGAAAACTCTCCTCTTCACCAGGAGTTAAGAGTCGTTCATCAATCCGAAGGCTTTTCTGTGTTACCATTTAGACATTATGCTCGATAACCTTTTCCATGAAATATTGATATGATTTTTCTCTACTATCAGTACCAGCAAAATCCTCCCTTGTGCTAAAATTTCTTGGAACAGCCTTCTAGGTCTGGGGTTGTGAAGCGGTCCGAAGCCACAGTTTTCTAGATATGGCGCTGTGAAGCGGTCCGAAGCCACAGTTTTCTAGATATGGCGTTGTGAAGCGGTCCGAAGCCACGGTTTTCTAGATATGGCGTTGTGAAGCGGTCCGAAGCCACGAAACCCTCCCAAGTCCTCTCACGGAATACCCCGGACGGCTCTCCCATCAAGCTGACGCAGAATTTGCAAAAAACACTTCAGCTGCAGACGACCCTCGGAGAGAACCTCCCCGTCATCCTCATTCAGAAAACGTTCTGGAGTCAACGTTCTCATAAATGAGGTACCCACACACAGTCTGTCGATCGACGTTTTAGAGATAACTTCCAAAGTGTCAGCATTCGATTCGCTGTTCGCCGCACTGTACCCAAGGAAGGTACTCGAGTCTATTGATTTCCGACAGTTTATATTACAAAGTCGCAACTACCACCACCACCACCACCACAGTGGCGGAACAAAGATGTTCTTACTGGAGGCGCTGCGTCGCTCTCATGGCGACTTCTCGCCAAAGCTGCACACAAAAAAAGAACGCTTTTTTTTCTTGGCTTTGATATACGTCTTCATGACATTCCTTCCCGCCAAAAGTCTCATCCTAATTTATCCGATATGTCGTCGATAATGTTCCAGTTCCCCCACCTAGCTACCTATGACAGACATCACAACCCCTGGCAGGGGCCCTCTTTGATGTTTCTTAGTGAGATTGTCGAAACTTCTTTCTTGCCTCTACCTCTCGCCAAAACTGTTACCCACGGATCCTACCGAATATTTTGGCGGAAAAGTAAGTACAAGTATTTCTCCATGCCGCCAAATTCTCTCCTTGCCGCCAAATTAATACTCAGAGGGCATGCTAAATGTTTTGGTAAAAAATCTAAAAATTTTTTTAAGAAACACAAAGATTCTTTGAGTGAAATATCTTTACTGCTTTGTGGAATGCATTCCAGAATGCTCTACTGGATCGCGAATTCTTGTAAAAAGGAAAAAAAAGCAGTGTAATAGTATTTTGTAAAACAAGTGGTAGTGGGTTGTAGAAAGTAGAATGCTTTTGAAAAAAAGTGGTAGAATTTTGTAAAAGAAATATTCAGAAAAAGTAATGACACTGTGTAAAATAGACTGTGGTATTTTGTAAAATATTGTAGTATTTTATGAAAAAAGAAAATTATTTGGACATGAGAAATAGAAAAAGGAAAGTGATGATACATGTTGAACCAATCAAAAGACACACTTATATATACCTTCCAAGTCAGCTGGAGAACCATATCGCTCAGAGAACCATGCCGACCAGAGATCCAAGTCATCTAAAGAACCATGCCGCCTGGAGACCCATTTCTCTTTGAAAACCATGACCCTCTGTCCTTTTAAGGAGGATGGGTTGGGGTTGCGCCCTCTGCATTCAAGCACGCGCCTGACACCGTGTAAGCAGCGTCGAGGTGATAGCCTCTCGTGTCGAACAACGCCAGAGCGAGTGTCCTGCCATCTTGGAACATAGCATAGGAGGGTGCCCGTGCTAAGAAGACGAGCAACAGTGTGCATGTGTACGTGAAGGACGGACATACAAAACAAGTCTTAATCATTCTCCCTCCACAACCCTCAACAGTCAAACCATTTTCCTCTCTTTACATCATTTCCCCTCAGTTCATAATCGCCATTAACCCATCCTTGATTACACCATTCACCCCAGTCGCCCAGGGCCAGTACTGCCAGCACTACTCCATCAGTTACTGCCACCTCGATCTCCTCAAACGTTCATGTCACCCACCTCACTCCTCACTCCTCCTCCTCCGCCAGGGCTCCTGCTGTCGGCCCTGCCCCGTCCTCCCCCCTCACAGTGAACCTATGTCCTGTAATCTTCATCCCTTCCCCTCCCTCCGTCCTCTTTCCGTCTGCTTGCGCGTCCTCCTCCTCATCCCCGGGTCTTGGATTAATTCCTTCGTCACTAAGACCGTCTTCGAAATTAGATCAATCGCTTCCCATACGGGATTCAATTTGCTTAATCCCGCCCCTGAAAGAACGCCAGAGGGTAATCCACTTATCAGAGATTCAATGTGGAAAAACGATAAGCAGCGTGACGTCACTGGTCATAACAAAGCCTCTGGAGGGTGGGTTGGGGTGGGGGTTGAGTGAGTGGGGGGAAGGGGTGAGGGGTGGCCGGGTCACTTGACGTGGTGAGGGATGGGAGGTCGTGTGGTGATGGGTGCTTAGGAGGGTCGTGAGGTACGGGATGGGCAATTGGGTCGTTCTTTGCGAGGAGATCACTCCAGTCACCCACCACTGTATCTCTTCCCTCCCCACACACCACACTGATGACCCCTATAAGACCTGACCAACAAGTACCCACTGGAGAATGCACCTGAACGCATCACTTTGTTTGTGAACCGAAAAAAAAAAAAATAGAAAAATAATCTGTTTTCACCGACAGTTGGATGATCCCCGTGGTCGTTTGTTGCCTGCCATCCTTTGTATCCTTTGTCATATCATGGATTGAACTTTAGTGCGAGAAAACAGTCATCAGAAAACATAAGACACTTAACAAAGCACATACACAGATTCCCATGATTCTCACAGGTTATGGGATAATACATAGAAACACACACACACACACACACACACACACACACACACACACACAGAAGAGGTTTATGCCTCAATTAAAACGACCGAATCTCAATATTGACATGCGATAACTGTGTACGGTTATAGCGCGTTGATGTACGGCATCAGTGCAGAATATCACAACAATATTTTGAGAGGCAGTGAAATAATGCCACGATATCCGGACGCCAACGGATCGTCTCCAGGTGACTACCGCTCAGGAGAAAGAAAGAAGATTCCGACGTCGCAATGATACCGAATATTGAATGATGGATATTTGGAGGCTTTGTCAACTTGACTCGCGTCGACTTGTAACTGAAAATTCTTAGATTAGAAATTTGCTATTCATCTATTTATTTATCTTTTTTTTTCGATTGTTCGAAGTTTCTCAGGCAGTTTTGATTCATTTAAGTAACTGGAGGATAGATTTTTTTTTTTTTACTACAAGTGATATTCATTGATTAAAAGAAAAATTTCACTTTAGATATGCATATAATGAAGCATAATTGCCTCTCATTCAAGTCAACATTTTGTTCCATGTCAACAAAACTTTTAAGATTATTTTTCCTTTGTTTTTGATGTGCATGACGACGTTCTTGGGTTGGCTGATGGTGAGACGGTTGGTTGGCTTCAGGTCCAATTCTGGAGGCCTTTAAGGATGTTCTAGAAGACTGGTATAATACCTAAGTGAGAGCTGTTGTCATCACTAATACTGTTGGTAGAGTTGTCAGTGTCCTTAATCATCGGGGAGGGTTCTGTCAGGGCGTCATTCTTGAGGGCAACGAAACCACCGGGATTACATCTTTGTGGCTCGTGAGACGTCACTGGTGAAGGACCCCGGAAGATGATGTCATTATGGAAGCGCGAGGTCCGACGACGCTCACTGAAGAAGGCTTTCCAGCCGTGGAACGAGACATGTCCGCAGGCTGAGGGTCGACGGCTTCGCTGATGTAATGGTTCGCTAAAGCAGAGAGAGAGAGAGAGAGAGAGAGAGAGAGAGAGAGAGAGAGAGAGAGAGAGAGAGAGAGAGAGAGATTTGGGAAAATCAGCGGAGGTGGGATCTGCACTGTGGTCTGACAAAGCGGTGGTTGGTAGAGGTTGGGGTTGTTAGCGTTGGAAGGTATGTTGTGCATGCTGGCAGACAGTTAGGGTCAAGGTGGAGGGTCGGGGGCCTCTCCGGCGGATGGTGGCGAAGTGGTCGTTAATAAGCTGCTTTCATTCTTCACTGAGGAGGTAGTTAACTCCGGGAAATTAGAAAATCTGCTTGTTCCAACCGCCTAACTGCTTTTAGCTTCATGACATCGGTAGCAGTTGTTTGGTTGTTTGAGGTGTTGTAACCAGGTAGTTTGTAAGAATATTCTGAAGCGCGTTCTTGGCGAATTACTTTTTTTCTTCTTAACCGATGGTCTTGAAGAGGTCAGCGTCGTTGCAGTAGAGGGCATTCGTCTGTTGATGGAGGATGTGATCCAAGGCACGTCGGACGGATGTCTTCGTTGAGATCTCTTAAGGAAGGAGTGGCAAGAAGGCATCCACGATGGTGTTGACGTATCATTCTCCTAAGTTTCTGCTTAACCTACGCTCGGCACAGGAGTCCAGACGGTCCATTGTTTGTCGTATTGTAGAGTCAGCGACCAGGCTGTATATATGTCTTGACGTTCGGCTGGCAAACCCGACAGTTGCTGACGTGTGTGTGTGTGTGTGTGTGTGTGTGTGTGTGTGTGTGTGTGTGTGTGTGTGTGCGTGTGTGTGTGTAAATTACCTACTTACAGGGGTAAATTGAGGAAGGTTTGTCTTTCTGTTTATTCACGAAGGGTCTATCACCTCGCGTGTTTCAAAAAATAAGCAGCGCCAAATTGAGATAGAGAAGCGCAGACACATCTCCTCCTCCACCACCACCCCGCCCGCCCCACTCAGCGTGCTGGGTCATCATGTTGTTTAATCATACAACCCCACAAATCGATCTGACGGCCCTCCTGCAACCTCGAGGCCTGCTCTCCTCGAACAGGTAGGGAAATAATGGACAGCTGCTGGAAGGTCCTCGTCCGTCGACGGTGAAACAGCCTCGCCCAAGTCGAATGCTTCAGGAGGAGTCCGATAAACACTTGACCGTCCATCAGGTCTCACGCAAACAGGATGCCTCGAGAAACTCCCTGACCACAGAAAACGAGGGCGTGATTATGGACAGTTACTGAACTGTTAATCAACGGGTCAAGTCATCCGTCAAACACAGACACATATACGTGTCAGGATGCTTCGCCTATCCGTGTCTTTGACGTCCTATACACCAAGACATGATCTGAAAACTTTAGTCTCCACGGTATCTGAGCTTGACGCACCATGTATCGTTTTTCTGAAAGCAGTTTTGCCGACGCACCAACAATGTAATCACAAGGGAAAAAAAAAGATTCATGCAGTACACTGGTGTGAGATATCGGTACACAGTCATGTTCATCTTAATTGACGGCTGCTAAACGCCTCATAGGTACTGGCTCCGTCGTACAGGTATTACATACCTTTCGTCGTTTCTCATTTATTGCAGGTCATAGGCACCCTCACACACACACACACACACACACACACACACACACACACACAAGCACACCATTGAACTTTTAAAAGAGCATTCGGTTGACTAACGAATCGTGGATTGAATATATCAGTCATGCATTTATTTTTGAGTGCATCTCCTTTTTATTACACAGTGGTTACCACTGTTCTCTGCGCTCGCTGTATCAAGCAGGAGATCCCCCTCAGTGTTCATCAGGCCGGAGCTGAGCAGCGACCCTGGCCAGGCGCGTAAAGGGACACGCTCGGGTAACCTTACTATCAGCTGCACACGAAGTTGCTTTGTCCAGGGAAAACTGAGACTCAGCAAGAAGCCTGTAAGCTTACACTCCCTCAGTACACCCGAAAGGCCTGGATCTGTTTCCACACACACACACACACACACACACACACACACACACACGCACACACACGCGCACGCACTTTACCACCGCACTTTCCTAACATATACGTGGGGGTATGACACAGGCGATTCCTCCTGCAAAAGGAATTTCTGTGATTTTCTGACGAGGGAAAAAACTTCTTGGCGTTGCCGGATAGTTCGCCCCCTGAAACCAACCAGACAGACACCTTCACAAAAGCTGAAACTCGTTTCCATGTGGACCTCGGACCGTGGTGGCAAAGCCGCATTGACTTTCCCGCCGAAAAAAAAAAAAAAAATATGGGGTGGATTCCAAGCCGCAGTGGCTCACCTCTTGTATACCGAGGCACAAGGGACTGAAAGGCTAAGGCCTCAGTGGTGTCTCCCTTTATGCTCGAGGCAGTAGCACGGAAAAAAGCCCGACCAGTCAGATGACCCACACGGAACAGCAGCAGCAGCAACAGTTACGTACGAACGCAGGCGAGAGTTGCCAGGAGATGGTGAAGGCCAAGCCTAGTGGTGGACACCTCTCTACGTGAACCCTACATTGGCACCACCTTCGCCCACCATGCATGGCAAAGTTCGTCACAGTCTGCCTCTGTACAACCCCATTCGCTTAGGTTTGTGTGTTGGGGTAAATTGGCCAATGAAGTTAGTCTTAGGCCAGTAATCTAGCAAAGATAGACAAACAACTTCACCCAGGTGTTTATATATATATATATATATATATATATATATATATATATATATATATATATATATATATATATATATATATATGTATATATATATATATATATATATATATATATATATATATATATATATATATATATATATTTTTTTTTTTTCTTTTCTTTCATACTATTCGCCATTTCCTGCGTTAGCAAGACAAGGGAACAAAGACCCATGTTGTGGGATGCCTGTGTGCGAGAGGGATGGGGGTATTGGTGGGGTTACGTGAGGTGGCATCAGGAGCCGAGCAGGAGGAGGAACCCACACGGACGGCCACACCGTCGCTGAGCTCACCATTCTTTTCCTTTCTTTTTAACGCCCTATTGCTCCTCCCGCCGTAGCGAGGCGGCACCCGGCATGTAACTCCCTCAACGTACGACACCGTCAGAGTGACTGATATCCGCGTCCCCGATACCAGGGTCGACAAACGGTCATGAGCCTGAACCATCTCCACCATGGCATAAGTCATTTCTGAACTCATCGCGTAATCTATTTTTTTTTTTTTTCAATGTGGGTGGGGTGGTTGTGTAAGATCCCTCCTGGGTTTGTCTCAACGCTTCGATTTGAATCTATTGAATTATTTTCAAAGACCGTGTGGAGAGGTTAGTGGAGCAGCTGAGAATGACTGCAAGTAGCTGTTTAAGGCTGGTTAGAACCAGTAGGCGGACGTGCGTTTAACTGTGTGTGCTCATAAACTGTAACGCGACGCTGGGGCGTGTAGCAGTAGTAGTCTGTCTTGCCCTCGGACAAACCACTTACGTCCACTTTTCATGGCTTCCTCCATCGCACAACACCTGCCTGATCTACGGGCACGACACCCTCCGTCACCCGATCCTCCTCTCCACTAGACCGACCATTTACGTCCATTGGCAAGGCCTCCCCCTCCGTCTTCCGTCCAGCTGGAACCCTCCTTGGCTGTTGGCGTGACTCTGCGTCCGTTCAGTATACGGGCAGGACTTTCTCCCTATGCGGGAAGGTCCATTAATACTACTCGACCCTCTCCGCTGATTACCATGGGTTTCTCAGTCCACTAATACGTCATCCTCCTATCGTCAATTACCAAGAGAGCTTCCATCTCAACAACACAACCCGACCTCCTCTTCCCATTCCACAGGCCCCACGCCATCTGCTAGCACGACTCCAGTCCATCGTCTGGTACGACCCCTTCCCCCATCGCCTGACAGAACCACCTTCGTTTATCAACCACGACCCCAGTCCACTTCCTGGTATAACGACATCCTTCCCGCTGGCACGACGACCCCCTCCAAGAACGGAGACGAACTTCTCCGTCCACCGCCGCGATCCTCAATTACTGGCACGACTTCTTGCGTCCACCGGTAGTACTTCACAACCCCTGTCAACTAAGACGACCCATACCGTCTGCTACCATATGACCAGTCATGTTCGTTGATACTATTCCTCTCAGCCACTCGCACGAGTGGGAGGACCGTCATCCACTCGAATCTATCCAGTCCCTTCTAGTGAGGTGGTCTGTCTTTCTCTCCCTACCTCCGAACCATGACCTATATATACCTGTTAGAATCCCCCCACTGCGCTTCTTGACATTTTACTCTCTCTTCACACAAGCCCTTAGGTAACCACCCCCACCTTACCCATAGGTAACCCCACTTACCCTTAGGTAACACCACCACCTTCCCTCCTCCCCCAACTCTCCGGTGAGGAAGGGGTGCCGCCACCACTGGGTCGGCGACTCAACCCTTACCACACAATAAAGCTAATTGAAGATAGAACGGAACAGAGGCATGTAACGATCAACATCCAGACGACGTGTCACGCTCATGATGGGTCGAGGAGTCGGGGTGTGTGTGTGTGTGTGGGTGTGGGTGTGAGGGGTAGGGTGGAGAGAAGGGAAGAAGTGGGTAAGATATACTTCGGCAGGAGACCGGAACGAAAGAGATGAAGGACAACCTTTTTTGGCACGGGGCAACAGCGGGACTCTAAGAGGAAGGAGCTGACGTGGGGGCAAGAGCTGATTGCCGTCTGCTGGGTCTCTTGAGAACTACCGAACGAGAGAGATAGAGAGGCACAAGTTTTTACGTAAGATGTGCGTAGAGAGATATAGGTGTGTTCCTCCAACAAGTGAAGGGATCATGATAATAGAGCACTTGTCTCATGTACCAGATAAAAGAGACGATCTAGGCAGGTATATTGTGCTTTACCATCTTGTGTGTCGAGATCACCCGCAGACGTGGATCTTGGCTGAGGATGTAAAAGGAATTTTCTGATATCCGCTAAGGCCCGAATCTAAATATTAAGTGTTCATTAGGGGTTTCCTTGACTCTTTCAAGCAAAATGGAGTTGGTGTATAATTTATTGGGGGAGATCGCGTGGTTGTTACGCGGGAAGACTGAGAGCGAGGTAAACAAAAGAGGAAATTCGTTAATATATGGTTGACAAACCTCAAGATCCAGAATACACGAGACGATATCTTAACGGGATGTTTGTTTAACCACAGAGGTGTATTGACAACGCGACGGAGACCTGCTATTACTTTCATTGTTATTATTATCATTATTATTATCATTATCATTTATCTATTATTATTATCATCATCATTATCATTATCATTATTATCATTACTATTATTATCATGATTATTATTATCATTATCAATATTATCATTATTATCATTATTATCACTATCATTATCATTATTATATTATCATTATCATTATTATAATTACTATCATTATTAGTAGTAGCAGTAGTAGTAGTAGTAGTAGTAGTAGTAGCAGTAGTGGTAGTAGTAGTAGTACTTCAAAGGAGAAAACTTTTTTAAACGGACGAACGCCTGCAGTTGGCCAGCCAACCCAGTTCAGATGTATCGCAGTTCATCAAGGCTGGCGTATCAAAGTGTTAGAGGGTATTGAGAAAATGGTAATGGTTCGCCGTTGTGACTTACGAGCTTGTAACGAAACAAGGGAAACTCTCACCTAAGGACAAAACAAGAGTGATATCCACATGATTCGTTGTTCAAGAACCACCCAGCTACCCAGATCAACCCTTCCGTCACGTGACCCCCTCTTAATCACTCTCCCTTACAACGGTGACGGCCAGACAAAGCAGACGGTGCTTGGTCTGTAAAGATTGGTGTTGGACGCCGGGAATCAAGTGTGATGTTGGTATTTAAACAGCTTTGTTAAGTACTGGCGCCTGATGGGGTGAAATATCTCCACGAAACGTGTCACATGTATAGAAAAGTCACATAAATGAAATTGTATGAACTACTGAAGTGCGATTTCACCTTCATACTATCATCACGGTCAAGTGTGATCATGTATATATATATATATATATATATATATATATATATATATATATATAGATAGATAGATAGATAGATAGATAGATAGAAAGATAGATAGATAGATAGATAGATATAGTTGACAGAATGTAAAGATAGATAGAAAGATAGATAGATAGATAGATAGATATAGTTGACAGAATGTAAAGTTCTGGCCGGAGTAAGGAAGAGATGGGAGGCAGCGTCGGGCCGGTGGTTGGCCACGCGAGACCGAGGCACTCTGGCGTCGCCCCAGACCCACCGGTGTGGACCTCCTCCTCGCCAACGTGCCTCACTGGGTGGTGCTGTGGTCGAACCTGCCCGCCACCATGAGGGAAGTCATTGCTGACCACTGTTGTACACCAGCTGATACTGATACCTATGAACTGCATTCGAATATCAAGTTCGTTTTTATTCCGGATGTTTCGAAGGCTTAACATGTGTTGATGTCCACGTTGTTTGTATGATTAGTACCGTCGTGCAATTCATTATTCAAAGCACTTTTGAATTTTAGACGACCCTGGGTTGTGAAGTTCATTAGATTAACTGCAGCCAAAAGGCTGAAAAATATACAAAATATATAGATAGTGGGACTTATACAGAAAATATATAGACAAGTGAGACCGAAAAAATGTGACATATGCCGTGTTGGGATGGGGCTGGTCCCGAAGAGAGGTCCGTTCGAGCTGGGATGCGGCTCCGATGCCAAACTGTACCTCGGGGGAGAGATCCCAGGTGATGATTACAGGTGAGGGTGGCAGGAGTGGTGTACTGGTGTCTGTTCTCGCCACCTAGGGATCCATTGTTCGGGAGTTGTGATTCAGCATCACAACCGCATCGAATCCATCGTGGCTCTTAACAACACCGTAACCGACACAGGCACACTGTGAACTTCGTCTGAAAATATTTACACACACACACACACACACACACACACACACACGTCAGCCTAAGGCCAGGTACCCATTTATCGACCAGCTTTGGGGAGAGGATGAATACGTGGCTTGGGGGGATGGGTGGTCCATCTGCTGCGCCCGGGATTCGAACCTCATTCGGGCCCGTTCCCTGGCGTGTCCGTGCTGACTCATAGTCAGTAATGCTGACCACTACGAGATGATGGGCCCGTGTGAGTTTGCATGGTATGATGTACGTGTATATGCATCCTATATAAAGGGATAGATAACTGAATCAAATTATGTTAGAATTATGTCACACTTCATCAGGATGATCTTCTTGTCGACGATAACACAGGATAACAACAGGGGTGATGGTGTGACGGCATGGAATATGATTTTCTTTAATGATATCTTGATCGATGTGAAATGAGATCTACTCATACTGCAAATAATGAATATGATGGTTAAAAGCACTTGTGCTTCATACTTAGATTGATACGCGGGCGCGCGCGCGTGTCTGTGTAGTTACCTTACTGGCCAGCCCTTGCTCGAATAGGTTTAAGATACGCTAAACTACCTCTCATCCATCCCACGCTGAACAACAGCCGTCACTCGATATCATTTCTGTTTCTCCGATAGTCTTTGCGGTGCGGTTGTAAGCAGATGTGTGGCTAGTCACTATCGTATGGACGAACTAGTTCCTCCGTTGGTCTGTGCGTCGTATTGTAGGGGGAGGGGATCGTCTAAGTCACAGTTTGCAGTAGTCGATTCCATATCCTGAAGGCGGAGTGCAAGGGGACGGCTTCTCCTCCTACAGGTGTCGTCGTTCGTGTCTCTGTCTTGGCGTGACGGCAACAGGCCGTGTGATAACCCGACGAAGAACGGCCATGCCACAAGGAGCTGTCGCGACCAAGAGCAACCAGCGTCACCCGTGTTACGGGGGGTGACGCTTAACGCCTGCAGGTCACACCGTCGCCACCACCCCTGTCATGTGGGTATCTTGGCCTCAGCCATGGCGCGAGGGGGACCATCATCTTGATCATGAACATAAATCTCGAGTCATCCAAGAAGTTTGAGGAGCGACACTTCAGCAGTGCCGGAGTAACAACTCACCCTAGCCACCCTCGAGACGTGACTGTGGTGGAGCCACATCCCCGATGGAGACACAGTGGGGACGGTCGTCTTGTTGCCACAGTACGTCATGGGCTTGACATTACGTCCTGTACCCTAGCCATGTTGGTCACCCGGGTAAGAACGGTCCATCTCGTGATGGCGTTAACATAGGCATAGCGTCGCGGGAGAACCCATGTATCCTACGTGTAATCTTAACACTCAGAAGCTCGTGATCTGGATATAGTCGCGACACAGAATGCCAATACGTGCGATCTTAATATTCACAGTCTGACATTACGTCTGTCATGAAACGTCGTAAGACAAATACGAGTGAAAATATCACCTGAGTTCCTAAGTCTGGTGGAGCATTATTTTTTTTTTTTTTTTACATTTTCATGTTGAAAGTCTTCATGAGTCAGTTATTCTAGAATGCACTGTATATGTTTTTTTTTTTAGACACGTACCTTTTCCTGACGCAACATTTTGAAATGCGTCTTGTTATTGAAATAGCCTCTGCTTACATGCATAGTGGAGAAATGCACAGGGGGTAATGTTGTCTGAATGTGTGAATGTCCACGATCGTACATGTGAGCGTCTGTTGCAATAAGTGCGTGCATTTGCGTACGTGATCAGTTATAATAACTCAAATGAAAAAAACACATAAAACCAGACGTTACAGTAATAACATCTGAGCAACGCACATGTTGCAGTGTTCACAGGCAGCTCCTACAGTGTCGAGAAATATTCTCACGACTCGGTGAAAATCGTAAGTCAATCCTAAATACCTATCTCATAACGTCACTCGGCCGCCTAAGACTAAGTCAGTCTCGGGGTGTGTTGAGGTTAGGTCGGCGAGGACATAGCAACGGCTCGTGTCTTACCTAGTCTCTTGGAGATCTCGGAGTTGTGCATCTTGGGGTTGTCTTGTGCCATCTTCCGCCGCTGCCCGCGAGACCACACCATGAAGGCGTTCATCGGCCGCTTCACGTGGGACGTGTCCTTGCCGCTCATCCTGCCCTCCGCGGGCCCACAGCCTCGCCACCTGCCGCAGAGGGTGCAGCCAGAGGCGGGTGGCGACGCCAGAAACTTCTCAAAAACAGGCAGCCGAGTGTTTATCTCTCCAGAACGGTCATGAATGTGTCACTTTAGCGTTCTCTCTTAAGTGTGTATGAATAAGATCTGGCAAAAGTCTTACGATCGCACAGTGTTAGCTTCTTGACACCACACCTGGTGAGAGGCGTGGGGGCAGGCAGGTAGCGACGCAGAGTAAGAAAGTGCTACGTTCCCGCTAGGGCGGTGAGAGACGGAGTGCTGTCAGCGCCGCGCTGCCATGTGATACACATCTCCGCCCGCCAACAGCAGCACGCCCGCGGTGTTACCTTTTCGGGCTCTCTGGCCACACTGACTTGACTCACAAAGTCGCCATTTGTAACGAGTCAGTGTTGGCGCGCTGTGGTTATTGATTACGTCACGCGGCACAATAGGCAGGCCAATCACCGCATTGTTTTATGCCGCGCTGCTCCGCCCACTCCATTGTGATTGGTCGCAACCTTTCTCGCGCCCGCCAATTCTGTGTAAACATGGCCACCCGCGCACATAAGATCAACCAAATGGTGTGGAAAGCTGCGACATTGCCGCAAGAGTTTCCCCTCAAATTTCGAGCTTATTCGGCACTATTGATCCCCAGAAGACGAGGTTGTGAGAGCAAGAGTTCAGCAGCCGGGGGGGGGGAGTATCACAGAGAACGGAGGTTGCTGGTCGTCCTCTCACAGAGAAAGGGAAGAAGAGATCCTACTTGGGCCAGATCGTTCAGAAGGTTGATATCACACACACACTCTCGCTTGTATTACAGCTCGTTCAATCAGAGTTCACGGTTCGTGCGTTCCAGCTCTTACTCATCCCTTCTTTTAAGGATATTTGCGAGGTGGGTGTTGCTACTTTATTGGAAAATCTGCAGAGAACTTTATGTTGAAGAAGGGTATAAAACTGTTGTATACGACGGTCTCTCTTGGCAATACTACTGTGCCTGGAGAGCTGTTCTTATATTTCGCACCGAGGTTGTCAGTTTGCCCTTGGCGTTCGGACACGTCCATTCTTCTGCCCTCCCTCCCACTCTCTCCCTCCCTCCCAACTCATCTTCCCATTTTGCATTTCCAGTTTCTTTCTACTTACACATCTTTCGCTCTCCCACTCCTCTTTGTCTGTCTGTCTTCTTATCGTCTTACCACATGTACACACATTATTCATATATATATATATATATATATATATATATATATATATATATATATATATATATATATATATATATATATATTATTGCCTTTGTGAGTCTTTGTAAGACCACATAGGTGGTCACCAAGACATCTCCAGCGTCCTCTCTTGCGTTGACTTCGCTACGTCACCCTAAACAATTGCAGATATTTCCTTCCCGTCTCCTCCCACCTCATCCTTGTCCTCCCTTCGTCTCCGAGTTCTTGCATATCCTCTTCGGTAACTCTCCTGATCAGTCTCTCCTCAACTCATTCTCATTTATATCCGAACTATCGTATCTCTTGAGGCCTCATTCCTCTTGTCAGTTGTGGCTGACGTCTGATCAACAGAATGTCTCTGTTCTTCACGTGTTACCTTCACTTTTTTTCATTTTAAGTATCAGTCAAAATATTTTCGGGACAATAAGTCTTCTTAGTGTTACTCTCTCTTGGTATGATACTGTGAGGCTGGGTTTAAGAAGACTTGCAAAAGTAGATAGGGTGACAGCATTGTACATAACTGTCTTTGTTTTGTAAGAGATTATCCTTGAATGGAATATATTGTTCTCTTTTGATATGCCTCTATGAGCATCCCTGATTTTGGTATCCAGTCCCACCAAAGGTCTTGATGGGTTCAACTGTACCAACTAAAAGTAGATCCTTAAAGCTATCCTCTGTTTGAACATTTTTTTTCTTTTTTCTCTCTCTTGACGTTCTTTGGTTATCCCATATCAATCTTGGTTACTTTTGGTGTCGTTAACTGTTGAGTAATATATTTTAAGCCAGTTGTCCCTGCCGGACTTACGAGAGCACTGAAGAACTCTTACTGGCCTTCAGTCTCCTACGTTCGTCTGCGAGTGATGCTCTTCATCCACTTTCCATCTTACCCACACCGTTACCTGAACTCCAGTGCTTGTTCATAGGTGTGGCTGCTCGTCCTCCTCCCGTTACACCATTTGTGCTTTTGTTTTGCCCTGTTCAGAGTTATACTCGACCTTTTTGTAAGTTTCTAAGGATTCTCCTCAGGCCTCTCCCATCAGGTTTATCACAACTGTTTAGGAAAATCTGCCAAAAGACAATGAGTGTTCCCTCGGTATTCCTAGTACCACGATGACACCGACCAGTGTTTGAACCACACCTGAAGTACTTGGTGGATCCCAGAACCAAGACAGACATCTACGGACTTAACAAATGCAACGTATGAGGTTTATTACTTGTATAGGAATGTCTGCCATGTTTAGATTTATCATACGTGACTCACTCGAGGGAGAGAAAAAGAGAAGACAATTTGGCTCGCTGCTCAGTATGAACTTGCTGGGCATCACCATCATCATCATCAGGAGGCCAACACACCCGGCCACATCAACAGTAAGGCTCACAGGCCCCACAAACACTTAGCCACACGCGACTACTTACGATCTCATAACTTGCACCACTGACTTACGAGGTGCTTAAACACATAGACAAAATGAACGCGCCTGATATTGCTGCTGCTGCTGTTGTTAGATGAACTCCTAAATCTGTCGATGAAATCAACAACCCTCTTCATACCTCCCAGCCTTACGGACTGTCTGATTTACTTAACGTAAAAGGTCAGCCCACGAATGATTGTTTCTACAGGAAATAATGTCTACATTGTTTCTACAGGAAATGATATCCACGTTGTTTCTACAGGAAGTGATGTTAATCACATGTTTCTTCAAGAATTGATATCCACATCGTTTCGACAAAGAATCGTATTCATATTGTTCCTACAGTAAGTAATATTCACATTGTTTCTGCAGGAATTTCTGTTGTTTATGATACGCTGTCTGTATCCCACATACCCAAGGAATAATTTATCAGAGCAGCTCCAGTGAGGATGGACAATAAGTAAGGCCTATTCATGAGCTTAGATATCTTTCTTTCATCCGTCATATAGAAGGGTTTGCAGTGGGTTTCACCGAAGTACGACTGCGTTCGATTCATAAAGCCGTGACTAGAAAACAGAATGCAAGTTAATGAGACCATTCGATTCCTAATCATTCGCAAATACGTGGAAGTAAGAAGGTAGGACCACGAGACTTATAGTGCAACAGGGAACCAAGCAGTCTAGATCTGTGTCCTCATGGACTACAGGAAACCTCTCCTAGATTCACATAGGACAAGATGCAGATCAGTTCATGGATCAAGAGGGAGAAATATCTGTTGCCTGCAAGTGTGTGATAAGCCAGGTAATGGATGGTCTTTAAGATATAGACAGTGTCACTGCAGCTTTCTCAAGACCAGCTTATACCTGATGCTCAGACTTGACCTTCTGTTGTCAAAAGGAGGTGCTGAACCCAGAAACATAAATGATATATTCTTCTTTGGTCACAGACCCGTGAAGTATGGAACTTTGCTTTCATACGTCCCTGATTGATACGAGAGGCTTTTGAAGAACATGAAGAACTACACAGTATGTTGCAGCACTGAGGTCAAATAGAACCCAGTCACGTACTCTCGGTTCCGTTATGGTTAGCGGCCATAACAGTGATGACATGAACCCCAAGACCCAATTCCTGCTGTTATTCACCAATGTAAGTCTTTCATGTAACGTCTAGTAGTATCTCTGGTTGCAATAGAAGTATGACGAAGGCATTGTATCTCCATCTGGGAATGCTCTGCACCATGGAACTCAACAGAACTTAATCATAAAACACATGAATACGTAAGCGTTGCTCCTGCATAAACAGACTTCTCCAAAAACCAATCTTAGTTGTCATTTACGGAGGGGAAACCAACCCTTTAGTAACCGTATCGTCGCAGGTCTATGGGATGTAAGTTGCTACAGGTTGTGACATATCGTTGACCATTGCTCTGTTTGCCACAAAAGCTTCAGGTTTATGTAGACACGTTTCTACACACCGAACCAATGAATGATCAGAACACTTTCGCATTTTGCATCGTCCGAGCCTGCTAGAGCGGGAGGAACAGTTATCCACTACGAGCCAGGCTAAGCAAAACATTGTATCTCCTCGTAATTACCCCAAACCACATCAACATCCATAATTAGGCTCGCCCGTCTAGCCAGCGCCAGCCAGCCATTAATTGTCATGAGTAGATAAGAGGCGTGACGGTATCCACTTGAGATGGCACATTATCTCCGTCTCACCTGAATCACACCTTATCTCGGGAAATTCTTCGGAGCCCTGGGACAAGATAGTGTAATCTGTATACAATGTGTTATCGAGGCCCTCGTCAGATACAAGACAGGAGTATAATTGTCAAGGGGGTCGCTCTATCTGGTCCTGATTCTTTATCGTCATCGTCTTCTTCAGCGTCGCTTCTTCCGTAACACAGTAGAGGGTCTTGGCGATAGGTGGCAACGAGAAACAAGAGGTGATTTGAGGCATGCGAGTGTTTCTGTGATTACAATCAGACACGTAAACCTATGACAATATACACTCAAAGGCAAATCATCTCTGCATATACGCACGCGAGTATATATCCGTACAGGTTTATACTCCTATAATCACAAGTATATACATAAACACATGCACACACATCTGACCCGACACCTTCCAGTCTCTACCGTAATGGTAACAGGAAGAGATGTGCGCATGACAAAGCCTCTTCTTTACGCACGAGTTGCGAGTTATGATCGCACGTGTTCTTTAGGAGGGGTCAGAAAACTCCTCCCATGGAGGAGGTCTCTTAACTCACCCAGCATTAACGAGGTGATCATGGTGTGCACGCACGTGCGGGCACGACAACAGTCACCCGGGGCTGGGCGTCGCTGGAGGAAGGAGGAACTGGCTAAGTTCTTGCGTCACACCGACGTAAAACACTCAGTTGTTTTTATAGCCTTTGATTTTATGATGGCGTACACCGCGTCCTGGCCACTGAGTTCCCATGGTGTGGCGAATTCAGCACGTGACCCATTAGTTAACCCAGTGTCTCAATGAACCGTCTGTTGAGGACGAGTTCAGGTTAGATGCCATGCGATGTGCACGCTGGCATGCACAGGTAGATCCGCTAAGCTTCAGAGATGCTTGGGGAAGCGTGGATATGGATGAGTGTCAGGGTTCTCATCGTGTATACAGAGTCAGTATCATTCATGATTAGGCGTTAGAGATGTCTATGGTAATGAAGAAGAATACACAGCAATGATATTCTTGTCTCGTTATTACGAAAGATATTCTTTTACTCTCTTCTAAAGCGCTCGCAAGTAACCCCACTTTATCAGACCCTGACCAGGCCTCGCTATTGTCTTTCGGAATGAATTAGCCAAAAATAAATGGTGACATATCACTTTATTTACAGAGACGTTTTTAGATTAGGTAATGATAATCAGTAGTGATGAAAGCGATTAGTGATCGACACGAGAAGGCAAAGATGTGTCAGTGGGAGGTTATCTGACCAGGACGTGGGGATCTGTGCCTGGAGAGTGAGAAGGTTGATCAGATTGAATTGGTGATATACAGGGATGACGAGCTTGAGAGATGTGTGTGTGTGTTCTCTTCATGCTAAACGATGCACGACTGAACGCCCTGTGGAAGAGAGAGGCGCAGGGAGAGTTTTCTTAGTGTAGCAGAAGTGAAAAGAGGGCAAGTGAGGTAGGAGTCCACGAGGTGGAGATCAGAACTGAAAAGGTCTGTTGCATTGAAGATAGCAAGAGATGTATCAGGGAAGAACTGAGAGAGAGAGAGAGAGAGAGAGAGAGAGAGAGAGAGAGAGAGAGAGAGAGAGAGAGAGAGAGAGAGAGAGAGAGAGGAAAAAGCTATCATACGGGTAAAAAGTAGGAAGAGTTAAAGATAGGTTAACGATGATGAGAGGAAACACTTAGAACCGAATCTGTTAGAAATAAAAAGATAACCTGGAGATGCTTGGTGTATAGTAATGAGAACAGATCTCTTGGTTTATGTTAACGATCCGTTGCTACGGAAAACTAAGGCGATTCGTGGAAACAAACAGGTATGTGAAGGAAATGATAAATATTGAGCATGGTTGGAATGATATAACCATCTACACTAGATCTGCAGAGACGAGGGGATCGGAGGGTGAAGGACATCCATAGGAAACAGAATGTTAATAGACTCAGAAGGTACTGAGATTGAGGGATAAGGTCTTACTGTGTACCTACAGTACATCAGGTGTCAACAGTCAGATGGTTTTGGATAGAGGGTGAAGCGATGCACAAGTGTTCATCTCATGCAATGTGGATTAAAGTCTGGGGTGGGGTTACGGGGGGGGGGGGGGGGAAGAAAAAGGAAATATAACAACTTATTGTTCTTTCTAAGTTTGCGTTAGGAACTTAGAATTAACTTGTGTACTTCTCAGGCCGTTTCTGCCAAGTTTTTTGTTTCTTTTGATAACTTCCTGAAAGAGGCAATCTACGTTGTATGTTATATCAAGTTCCTCAACGTAAATATATACCATATCATGGTAACTGTGTAACTCTACCATGCTATGGTACTATGTAACACTACCACACCACGTTACTGTGTAACACTGCCATACCACGTTACTGTGTAACACTACCACATCACGTTAATGTGTAACACTGCCATACCACGTTACTGTGTAACGCTACCATACCACGTTACTGTGTAACGCCACCATACCACGTTACTGTGTAACACTGCCATACCACGTTACTGTGCAACACTACCATACCACGTTACTGTGTAACACTACCATACCACGTTACTGTGTAACACTGCCATACCACGTTACTGTGTAACGCTACCATACCACGTTACTGTGAAACACTACCATACCACGTTACTGTGTAACACTACCATACCACGTTACTGTGAAACACTACCATACCACGTTACTGTGTAACACTACCATACCACGTTACTGTGTAACACTACCATACCACGTTACTGTGAAACACTACCATACCACGTTACTGTGTAACACTACCATGCCTATGGCCCAAACGGTGGCCAGGTCGCGGGCGAGTCTTTCCGTTGGCCATCATCAACAGGTCCGCATGATTACGGCGCGAGGTATAACAGCTCGACCAATTATCTCTTATTTCTTTTTATTTTCTTATCTCCAGATACCATTCACCGATAAGATGCACCCAACACCCATTTCCAGAAGTCTGAATGCCTTCTAGAAAAAAACCTAACCAGAAGTTTTGACGGTAAAATAATTCGACTATCTCCATATAGATCGTAGGGTCGACTCGATTGTTGTGGTGTGAGAGGTACATTATCGGGCAAGAGAACTTCGCTGCATTCATACATGTTGTCCAGCTGCTGTAGTCTGGGGTCTTACCAGCGATCTGGTACCTGCAGGAGCGCCAAAAAGAATTTTCAGAAATTGGAACATTTTCAGTGAAGTGTTGTATACCTCGTGTATAGTCACATATGCTTGCAGTGTCCCCTGTATACGTGTAAGAATCGTGTCATTTGTAATGTTTGTGTATCTTATGCTTCTTGTAAGGTCAAGTTCCTCCCTTCGGTGTGGGAGTGAGCACTCCGCCCGCGCCCCTGGCTTAGCGTGCGTGCACTTCTAGCTCGACCGTAACTGTTGATGTGTCCGTGTACGTGTGTGCATGTCTAGGGTGGGTGGTTGAGGGCGCAGTATTATTTATCACCATCCACTCATTAGCAGCCATTGTGGTTAGTGGGACAAGGCGACTCTCCCGTTTTCTTTACGTTTCGTCGGGGTCAGGTCCGGCGGCCGCGCGGACACAAGCCGCCGCGCGCGCCGCTCGTTCCCCGCCGCCGCCGCCGCCTCCTCCTCCTCCGCTTCTTTCTACCACCACTCTGCCACCACCCACTGTCCCCGCTTGCCACCACCTACTTGCCGCCGCTTGCCACCATCCTTCGCATCTGCCCGCCACCACCCACCTTCCACTTCTGCCGCCTGCCATCGCACCGTCACCGCCGCCGCCGCTTGCCACCACCGCCCAGCGCCACCATATCTGACCCACACCGCTCACTAGCGGCTGCCTCCTCCTTGTGCCTCAGCGTCTACAGGCTGTGGGTTAGCGAGCTAGCATTATCTTTCACATGAAGAAGCCTGTAGATGCTCCACGCTGCGGCTTTTGTGGTTGTGGAACACATGAGTGGTAGTATTTAAGTACAGTGTGGTAAACCAGGGTCCGCCTGCATGCAAGAGGCAAATCAAACATCCATTTTCTAATGGATTAAACGATTATCATGTTATATATTCTTCTCGATGTTAGGGATACAATGTGATAACTTCTGGGGTCGTTGGAGAAGGATCCAGCAGAGCAGACCAGAGGCAGTTCCCATAATCTCATTCCTCCAAGAATTAGTCAGTTCCTTGCGGGGAACTCCTCGCCAGCTGGCTCTCCCGTGAACGCTGGTGGAGATAAAACAGTGTGTGGAGCTCAGTGTTGTGAGTTGTACTAACACGTTCCTCTGTTGACTGCAACATCTCAGGAGATTCCCCGAAGCTGTCTAGTTACGACAGTGTGGTGTGAGGTCTTCAGTTCTCCCAGAGCCATTTCTTAACAGGAAGTCTTCGAGGAATCCAGCGACGGGACGATCCTTGAGCACGACAGTATGATCCTTGTCCAAGACCACTGAGGGGGACGGTTCAATCCATGTTTTCAGTGGACTGACCTTCGACCCGAGCCTTAAGGGTCAGTTCAAAGGTCATGCCATCATACCGTAGTGTTGTACCTTCATTCTTATAGGTAATATTTTTGAACTCAAGAAGTTTAGATATCTTTTGACGAAGAATACAAAACCAGATAATTGTTTTTGTATCTGTTCTCCCTCGGGTACAGTCCGCAAATACATGAAACAGATGTACATCCTCAACTGTCCAAATGCCAGCGTTCAAAAGCCAGCCGCTTCAAAAATCAGCAGTCCAATCGTCAGTTGTCCAGAAATCTACTAAGTCGCATTCCTACCCATCAATTGTGTGGGCAACACAGCTGTTGTCTGGGATGTTCAGCATAATTCAACGCTGAATTGTCAAAGGGCAAATTCAATGCAGCGACCATTATACGTCATGGCTAGTTTATCTTGATGATAAATGAGGCCTTAAAGAATCTGTAGGCTCTTAGTTTGATAATAAGATAAGCTCCATGCTGATAACATCGTACTTGATAAAGGTATGAAATAAATCATGTCAGCTGTTACAAATGATAATAAGATAAAAGACGAAGATAAAGGTGTATATACATATACACAAATACATGGTTTAGGCTGATATGTATGTGTGTGTGTACATAAAGAGTAGATACATGGGACACATACATAAAAGACAGGGTATAACACGAGGGTAAAGATATCCCTGCATAGCACATGAATAAGAATCACACACACACACACACACACACACACACACATACACACACACACACACACACACACACACACACACACACACACACAGGCCATCATAGATATATCATCGAGGATGACATAAGTTGCAGAAATGTGTGTGTGTTTGAGAGGAACTGCCCCGCCTTAGGGAACTGTAAAGGAGACAAAATGTGTGTCTGCTGGCTGATATGAATATCGCATTGAAGTACATGGATAAGGAAATACTTATCAAACGTTTTGTTTCCTGCATGAAGGCAAAACTTGACTATTTCTTTTTTTCTCCGCACTTGAAGAAGTGCAAAAAAAACTAATGCAGAAAGTCCAGAAGAGGGTAGCAAAAACGGAACCAGAAATACATGAGATGAGTTACACTGTAAGGTGTTTAAAGGTCATAAAGCTTTCTACCAGGGAAGATAGAAAAGTAGAGCGTGATTTGATCTTAACCTTTATATAGATCAGTTTGACGATGTAAACATCGTAGAGCTTTTCGAAAGACGCAGAGACAGAACGACAAGAGAAGTACTTATACAATATAAGAATGTTGGATGAATGGAATGAAATAAGAAATAAGATTGTGAGTGCTGACAGCATATACAAAAGTTTAAAAAGTTCAAGAGATGGGGGGGCATACGATTGGAGAACCCCCTTCCCCCTTTCCATATAGTATGAATAGGTAATTACCCATGTCAGTAAGTGTTCCCTCCCCGTACAGTGCAAATAGGTAATTAGAAATAGGTAATGACAGGTTTTATGTTTTTGATATTCATCTACCCATCAAGATTTGATCCTTGAACTTGTAGTGTTATAATGATGAGCTGGGCCATCGCATGTGAAGCATCTCATGACCTGTGAGAGAATCAATGATGAAACGAGTCACCTGGTGTGGCAGATGTAATGGACTGTGTCAAATGGTGTATTGTGTCAGGCAGGTGTATTAATCTGTCATTAGATATGATGTGTCAGTGTCGGATATGACGAGTATCTGCATACATGATGAGTTGTGTCATCTTTTGTGATGAGAACTCGACATTTACAGATGATTTTTATTCATTACGTGGACAGTTATCTGTGCAGGGGCATCTGTAAACTGTCAACAAAGTGTTGGTGTGGTATATAGCTGACGTATGCTGAAACAAGATTATGACTTTTAATCGTATAATTAGTTTCATTCTTTGTCGATTGATGTATAGGAAATGATGGTAATCAAAGAAATGATAATAATGATAATAATAATAATAGTAGTAGTAATAGTAATAATAATAATAATAATAATGATAATGATAATAATAGTAATGATGATAATAACTATTATGATAATAATAATAGGCATTTCAAGAGGAACAGGAGGCACCCTCAAAGCCGCCCCGCTGCGTGCTAGCAGACGCAAGGTCACGTGACTGCCTCCATGACCAATCAGCGTGGCAGGAGGTCACGTGACCACCGCCGTGACCAATCCGCGTGGCGGGATCCCCACCCCCAAATATGCGTCGGTGCAGGGTTGCCGCTCAGCGGGGAACCGCCACAAGGTAGATAGAGGCTTGTAACCGCGCTGCCAGACGTCGCCAGAACCGCCGCCGCTGCGCGCTGGCGCTTCACTTACGTAAGGGAAATATTGTGAGGATGTTCGAGATGGATCGAACCGATAACAATTACAGTAGAGATGTACAGGATCCCTCGCCCGTCACGGGAACTCCTTCCCCACCCACCCACCCACCCACCACCCACCCACCCACCCACGCCCAACTCACTCTCCGCCCACACCTCACCTCCTGGGAATGATTACCAGGGGTCGCTCGTTGACGAAGGATTCGAGGTTATTCTCCGTCCCACAAGAATCAGTCAGTGGTCTGCCGATCACTCACGCTTTTGGCCTCTCTCTCTCTCTCTCTCTCTCTCTCTCTCTCTCTCTCTCTCTCTCTCTCTCTCTCTCTCTCTCTCTCTCAAAATGTCTATTGAACTCGTCTGCCGTCCACCGCATGAGGAAATGTCTTAACCCAGATGACCTGCTGAAGTACGTGGTAGTGGTGATGGTGTTGTCTTAACCCAGATGACCTGCTGAAGTACGTGGTAGTGGTGATGGTGTTCACGTACGGGGTAAACAACAAGCGACTGCGCAGAGTTCAAGTTCACGACAGGAAATTTGGGGCTGGCGTACCTGATGGCGTGTAGGTGATCAGGTATCTGAATTCTTCCCTTGTATTTCCCATTACATAAAGAAGAGATATGACCGTCTTCAGTGATTATATTTCGTTACAATCTTTTTTTTGTGCACACGGTAACAATATACATATAGAAACATGAAACTTTGGTGCACACGGCAACGATATACATATAGAAACATGAAACTTTGGTGCACACGGCAACGATATACATATAGAAACATGAAACTTTGGTGCACATGGCAACAATATACATATAGAAACATGAAACTTTGGTGCACACGGCAACGATATACATATAGAAACATGAAACTTTGGTGCACACGGCAACGATATACATATAGAAACATGAAACTTTGGTGCACACGGCAACAATATACATATAGAAACATGAAACTTTGGTGCACACGGTAACAATATACATTTACAATCGTGAAACTTTATAAGCAGAGCTTGGTGACGGCTTGACCCGAAATTCTTGACCTTTGATGAAGAAAAACGATTGTCCCGTCAACCAGAAATAGAGTTCGAAGGTCAGGTCGTGTTACAGTGGTGTAAACAAGGTCTATAAACCGAGGGACGACTTGGGGTACCGAGCAAATCTTTTCTTAAAAGGAGAATGACTAATGATTTATCTGGAACTGCAGTGAGTGGACAACCCACCTCCCAGTTACCAGTGTGTCTGTGTCACAGTACACACACACACACACACACACACACACACACACACACACACACACACACAAGCTGAGAACATACATTATCCACTGCAAGTGTTTCTTCCCCTGAGGGTATCCTCTATCATTCACAAGTCGAGATAATGCTGAGGACAGAGGCCATAGGCCTAGTCTGGCTGGGGCCGGAGTGCTCGCTGGTCAGGCGGGTAGAGAGCCACGGCAGAGGCTTACACTCCTCCCAAACACATGGGTGCAGCAGGGAGAGCACACACACACTCTGCGGTCGATATGCCGCCACGTCGCGTCGTGTTATTATTTTAGTTGACCCCTTTAATATGTGTCTGCGTCCGAGTCGTTTTCTCTGTCTCTGCCGGACTGGCGAGTACGAAAAATGCGAGGAGATTAGATCAGCCGCGGGACGACGCCGAACAGCAATTTATGGTCGAATTCAGTGCAGATAACGAGAGAGAGAGAGAGAGAGAGAGAGAGAGAGAGAGAGAGAGAGAGAGAGAGAGAGAGAGAGAGTGGAGGGGGGGGAGACGCAGACCTTGACACGTCACGTTGACCCTTCCGTGACCTCCTGTGCGACTGCCACCATCAGTTCCTGCCAGCTTGGCAGAACGAATGGTCGGGGTCCAACGTAGCGATACAGATGATCGGTGGAATTGCAAGATGGGAGGAGGAGATATATGGTGGACCCCCCCTGTCACCTGTTGTTAGGGTCCGAAGGAAGGAAGGGGGGGTGTATATATATGGCAGTACTGGGGGGGGGGGGAAGAAATGGGGAGCCTCTCATGGTGTGGAAATAGTGGGTAAGGGTGGAGGTGGGGTGAGGTAGCTGGGGAGTGGGAAGGGGCGATTCAGGATGGATAGAGTCGTCAGGGATGAGTAATGGGTGTAATAGTAGTGGTGATGGTATGGTGTAGTGGTGATGGTGTGGTGTAGTGGTGATGGTATGGTGGTGTTGGATGATGGTGTTGGTGTGATGGTATGGTGTAGTGGTGTTGGTGTGGTGGTGTTAGATGGTGGTGTTGGTAATGATGCTGATGATGGAGATGGTGATGGTAATGATGGTGATAATGATGATATCGATAACGGTGAGGATGACGGAGATGGTGATGGTAAATGATGGTGTATTCATCTGTACAGACGTCACCTCGGTAAAGAATTATCACATACGCCATTTATTTTGATTATCCTTAACTAGAAATTGATATATAGTTGGGCAATGATTGCTGTCACACACACACACACACACACACACACACACACACACACATATATATATATATATATATATATATATATATATATATATATATATATATATATATATATATATATATATATATATATATATATATATTATTCATTTTGCTTTGTCGCTGTCTCCCGCATTAGCGAGGAAGCGCAAGGAAACAGACGAAAGAATGGCCCAACCCACCCACATACACATGTATATACATACACGTTCACACACGCAGATATACATACCTATACATCTCAACGTATACGTATATATACACACTCAGACATATACATATATACACATGTACATCATTCATACTGTCTGTAGTCACCTATATATATTCACCTTTTCACAATAACAAAAACACACGCATCAACACAGACGACTCTCACTTAGTGAGGATAAGCGCATTACACAGAGCGTTCTCTCTCACTCGCCGTCAACAGTGTGGGATTTAGGACATCTTTCTGCTCAGCGGCCGAGTCCACCCGCCTGCCGCGGCCGTTGTCGCGAGCGACTCTCGCCGTCAACACCTACGGCCCAACAACTCCCGTTTTCAGTTACTTTCTCGCGCTCGGCGGCGGTCATAGAAAATGGTCAGGTTTCGTGAACGGGATACTAATGCAGAGGAAACTCTCGCGAGGCTTGATTATAAGTACTTGTTTATGGCAAAAGAGATTGCCTGTGCGACTTGCAAGCTAGATCTCCATTACATGGAGGAATCATAGATGTAATCTGAATTATCTCTTCATACCCAAGTTTTATCAGTATGACTAAAATAAGAGCAATAGACGTGGACGTTTCACAGTATTGACAAATACGATGTATCACAGTGAATCCCGTCTTCCCTCGTCTGCTTATCTTAACTAATACTATCGGTAGATTTTCATGTAACCATTAATCATTCAACGGTTAATACCACTACTGTTGCTGTTGTTACCATCATAAGTAATTGTAGTTGTAGTGGTGGCAGTAAAATATATATTGCTGCTTCAACTGCATTTAATTTCATTGTTGTTACCGTTAATAACGCTTGTTACTATCGCCACCGGTGTTACCAGTGCCTGACCAGAAAAATTCCTTGTAGTCTTCAAGCCAATATCTGTATTCAGAAAGGCCAACAAAAATTGGATTTTTATGCTTTGGTTGGTCGGTTATTTGGGCTCCAGAGCTGTGGGCTGCCAGGGGTCATTACAGACCTTTCAAAGTTAAAATGATAGCCACCAAACGAAAAGATCTTGACCACGTTGGTCGAGTTTGAAGATATTTCCAAGACCACATACACACACTCCCTCACCGTGCATACGACCCTGATTAACTGTGGAGGAGGAAAACTGGGGAATAACTCCTCTATGGTGAGCTGAAGGGAAAGGGGACTCAGGATGGTGGGTAAATATGAGGCGTTGGGGGATGTGTGGCGGAGAAAAGATACGAGAGTGGAAATAAGAGAGAGAGAGAGAGAGAGAGAGAGAGAGAGAGAGAGAGAGAGAGAGAGAGAGAGAGAGAGAGAGAGAGAGAGAGAGACTTAGGCTAGGCCATATCTGTCCATCCAACTTGTAAGATAAGTGTAAAATGACATACACTCCCACTAAGTGTGGAAAGTTCCTTGCTGTTGTTGGTTCGATAGACTTCAAAACATAACTACCATCATCGTCGTTGTGTAAATCACCCACCAAAACAAACAACTGGGCAACCCTCCAGGCAAATTAAATTTTAAGAGCATATCGACCTTCTTTTTTTAATTTTTGTAGCATATATATATATATATATATATATATATATATACAACCTGAAGCAGTGACGCAGATGTGGAAGAATGCCCAGGTAAACAGTTTAGACACATTAATGTTAGCCTTACTCGAATCTTGGCAACAACCAATGGAGAAGTTTTTGTACATATTATTGTGAGAGTAAGGGCCAGTTGTTGTGAGAAAGCTGGGGAATATAATCATGTGAACCTGTGTAGTTGTGAAGCCTGGCACTGTGTGAGGGAGGGGGTTGTATTTTCCTCGAAGAGAAATCGGCGAATTAGTTTTTCTTAGAACCTGGCCTGACCCACGTTCCGATACTGCCCGATGTATTCCACGTAATTACCAACGTTTAATTTGCCAGGTGCAATTTCTGGTGTTTATTGACCCATCAGTAATCGAAGGTGTTTATGCAGCAGCATGCAAATTAGTCGTGCTAACTCACTGCCCTCAATATATCCATTTTATCTTATTTCTCTCTAAGTATATCATAAAATTTCGTTTGATTACTTTCTTACTGTTGACGATATGTGGAGATCGTGATTTTGAGGTCTGGTATCGTCAACTTTTATCAGAAGTGTTCCCCATGAAACGACGCCAACCTAAAGAAAACGAGGACCTTGTTGGGAAGGGATAGAAGTAAAACGGAAGCTCCAAGATATTTGGGAAATTATCTTTTGAAAGCCTGCCTAATCAAGATGTAATATATATATATATATATATATATATATATATATATATATATATATATATATATATATATATATATATATATTATCCCTGGGGATAGGGGATTAAGAATACTTCCCACGTATTCCCTGCGTGTCGTAGAAGGCGACTAAAAGGAGAGGGAGCGGGGGGCTGGAAATCCTCCCCTCTCGTTTTTTTTTTTCTTTTTTTTTCCAAAAGAAGGAACAGAGGGGGCCAGGTGAGGATATTCCAAAAAAGGCCCAGTCCTCTGTTCTTAACGCTACCTCGCTAACGCGGGAAATGGCGAGTAGTTTAAAAGAAAAAAAGATATATATATATATATATATATATATATATATATATATATATATATATATATATATATATATATATATACATATATATATATATATATATATATATATATATATATATATATATATATATATATATATATTACGAATGCATTTGTCGTCAAGAACAACATGGTTTGTACTTTGTATGTTTGACACGTTACAAATTCTAGTAACTGATAATCAGTTTTTTCTAACCTTGAGTGAACCCAGCGATACACACACTTCAGAAAGATTTAATAATGAGAAAAAAACAACTCTCCAGTCAGCAGTCGTTTACTTGTTAATGCCAACAACAAAATTGCATACGCACACCTGACAAAAATTGCCCGACACAAAAAATGTAATGATTCTTTTTTTCTTCGCTTTTCCTTGGTGTATATACAATACCAATGCAAATTTGCATATTTTAGAGATCCCCCATCCCCCAAAGTATTTAATCTCTTAGTTATTTACATATAGGAAGTAGATGAGTTTAACGAAATCCAAGGAGGCAGCAGTACCTGCACCCATCGCAGTTCACGGTGCACAAACAACTCATATAATCCAGTCCAAGACCAGTTAAGTAGCGCCCATTACACTCGTCAGGACACAGTCAGTGCTTGGAACCCAGTCCGGGGCAAATTAACTGCGGTCCCACTCCAGTCTATACAGGGCACAGACAACTCTAGCAACCCAGTCCACTGCAAGCAAACAGGTTGAATGTCCCAGTCCCTCCCAGTCCACTGCAAGCAAACAGGTGAATGTCCCAGTCCCTCCCAGTCCACTGCAAGTTCAGTGTCCCAGGTTCAGTGTCCCAGTCCCCCAGTCCATAATGCTCACACACTCCCCTCTCCCTACAGAGTCACCAGCTTCCGCTGCCTTGTTCTCCCCTCATGCTGCCACCCTCCCCAGCCCTCACACTACCCTCCCCTAGCACTCACACAACCTCCCCAGCACTCACACGACCCTTCCCAGTCCTCACACAACCCTCCCCAGCCCC
>NC_092260.1:26812198-26854698 GCF_036320965.1 Panulirus ornatus | reverse complement strand
GTGGTGATGTGGGGATTGTGGTGGTGATGTGGGGATTGTGGTGGCGCTGTGGAGATTGTGTTGGTGATGTGGGGATTGTGGTGGTGCTATGGAGATTGTGATGGTGCTGTGGGGATTGTGGTGGTGCTGTGGGGATTGTGTTGGTGCTGTGGGGATTTTGGTGGTGCTGTGGGGATTGTGTTGGTGCTGTGGGGATTGTGGTGGTGCTGTGGGGATTGTGTTGGTGCTTTGGGGATTGTGGTGATGCTGTGGGGATTGTGATGGTGCTGTGGGGATTGTGGTGGTGCTGTGGGGATTGTGGTGATGCTGTGGGGATTGTGTTGGTGCTGTGGGGATTTTGGTGGTGCTGTGGGGATTGTGTTGGTGCTGTGGGGATTGTGGTGATGCTGTGGGGATTGTGGTGGTGCTGTGGGGATTGTGGTGGTGCTGTGGGGATTGTGGTGATGCTGTGGGGATTGTGATGGTGCTGTGGGATTGTGGTGGTGCTGTGGGGATTGTGTTGGTGCTTTGGGGATTATGGTGGTGCTGTGGGGATTGTGGTGATGCTGTGGGGATTGTGGTGGTGCTCTGGAGATTGCGGTAGTGATGTGAGTGTGTCTGGTGGTTGTGTTATTGAGACTGTGAGCGTGCTGTAATGATGCTGTGGCAGTACTGTGGGAGGCTGTGGTGATCCTGTGGAGGGGTAGAGATAGTGCGAGTGAACTGTAGAGAGGGAGATGATGGTGGTGGTTGTGGGAGGGAGGGAGATGATGGTGGTGGTTGTGGGAGGGAGGGAGATGATGGTGGTGGTTGTGGGGGGGTGGAGTTGTGGTTGACGTTTGTGGTTCTATGTCTGTGAGTGACGGTGTGTGGTGGGATGTGTGTGGTAGTGGTGCGAGTGGAGGTGAATTCGATGGTTTTGTGGGCGATGTGTGGTGGAGGCGTGGGGGAGATTAGCTTTTGGCTGTGGGTGTTTGTGACATTACTGTGGGCGGGGGGATTATTGTGGTGATGCTGTGGTTGACTCTAGCAAGATTGTGGTGGACTGTGGCGGTGTACGGGAACTCCTGTGGACAACTGTGGTACTGCCCTTTGCAGAGCTACAGAGGCGTTTCCAATCCCTCTGCCTGTCTCTCCTTTATTTCAAGCCATCAGATTAGGTATAGGCAATTTCCTTCTCACTCTTCCATCATTTAATCTTCGTCGCCCGTACGGTGGAGGGAGGGAGGGAGGGAGTGGAGGGAGGGAGTGGAGGGAGGGAGGGAGGGAGGTTGTAATTCCGACACCGCCTCCATCCATACAGGAGGCTAGAAGGTAAGTGTGCACCAGTGAACCAGTCGGTCGGTCAGCCAGTGTGTGTCTCTCTCATCATCCTTGGAGCAGCCACTCCTTCCTCGTTACCCCCTCACCCTTAGACTAACTCATCGTGTTACTCATGGTTACGTAGAGCGTAATACGAAGTCTGCGAACTACACAGGAGACAATTCTTTGTGGTGTTTTTCTTCTCCACTCGTCAATGAGAGAGGGACTGTTTAGTTCTAGAATAAAAAAATGATTTTTTTTTTTTCCTTAATGGCGTGTGATAATAACCCTAATTTGTTCTTGTAGAAACTGTGGAATCACCCAGGCCTACCAGTTCCCAGGGTGGTGATAAAAGGTGGCGTGTTGGCGGACTTGTTCAAACTTCGCGCCCGCCAGTTGTCAATCAGCTGCTGTGACTTGCAACTTTGGCTCCCTGTTCGCGAGCGGGCGGTGACTCTGGCTTCGGTAGGGGATTAAGAACTATAGCACCTATACGTAATATCAGTCTTCCTCGTGATGCTTCGACTCGCTGTTGAACCCTTGTGTGTTTTAACGTGAAAAATCATTGGATTTAATTTCTCTGAGGCACATAGTATTTTCTACAACCAGTTCTGGAATTACTGATATTGACAGTTTGTTAAACACCGGAGTGTAATGTTTCTAGTAATTTTTCTTCCGTTGTTGTCTTTAAATGATACCTCACAGTTCATCATGGATTACCTCCCAAAATGCACACCCGCTTGGTGATGATAAAGTTGGTGCACAAGATGAAGCTAGTAATCAGCGGAAGCCAGAGTCAAGCCACGCGTTAGGACGACAGGTGTCGACAAAGAGTGACAGCAAGACATTGATGGCGGGACAGTGACTGCGTCGGAAGTAGCGGCCAGCCACCATTTTACGACGGCGTGAAGGTCCATCCATCGCAGTTCCTTAGGTCGAAAGTCTCTGTATTCCCCATAACATAAAGGGGTTTCAAGTTTCCTCAGCCATAAGAGCCTTCTGGCTCGGCCATGAAACACGCGGTAGGCATACCATTCTTTTGCCCATGAGAGGGCTAATCCCGCTGGGGCACCTCGGCAGGTTTTCCAGTGTTTTGGAGTTGCTGGGATGGCCCCTATGTCGCCAGAGGCCTTAAGGCTCGACACCCCGGATGGCCTCATGGCCATCGTAACACCAGTAGGTAGGCCTAGGGCAGCGCTACAACGATGACGTGACCAACGGCGATTTTGGGGCCTGCCGCTCGGAGGCCATGACGTAACTAATTATTATCAATTATCCCTCGTGGCCGAGATGTCTTGATGGCCAGGGTCCTCCTGCCCTGGCCGCCTGATTCATCAGCACAGGTTATCACAATCCCTGGAGTCTTTATGATCATCCTTGGACTCAAACAGCTACTGATGATTAGATCAGACTTGATTTCATCCGAAGCCACGGAGGGAGACACGAAGGTAAACGTTCCTCTATTCAAATGATGCAAAGTATTCTTATTTTGAATGGGGTTACCAAGATAAGGAATGACTCTCAAAGAAGGGTAGTTGAAAGCAGACTCTTCTTTTTTTTTTAGCACTCGTCTTGACCCTCACTTTTGCCTCACGGTTTGGTACGATCCGTATCCTTTGCCTCCGCTTTCTACTCTGACAACCAGTGCATCTGCAGCAGGAACTGGCTGACGAGTATGGTCGACACGCTGTGAGTTGCACGAGTTCTTTTGGTCGGTGCGCCAGACGCAGTGGGATCAGCAATGTCGTCTCAAAGTCTTTCTTCTGCCACGTTTCCAGTGGATGTAGAGAACCCCAGCTCCTCAGGACTGATGGAAGTGGCAAGTGGCCTGAGTTTGTTATATATGCCTGGAACAGTGGTAGGCGCCAGGTAGTTGTTGTGAGACTACACATTTCTTTACCTTTTGGCACATTGCTGTCTGGAAAAGATCTTCGAAAATCCAGATGGTGCTACAGACTTAAGGAAACAGCAAAGGAGAATGCAACTGGAATGCCCTGGAACCACTCGCTATACCTTTGTGGTTCCAGCTAGAGATACTCCCCAAATTCCAGAGGTGTTCATTGAATCCATCACTACGATCATCGGCTCTGATGAACTACGTCTTTACATACAGAGACACGATGAGCACTTGCCATCATCATCCCTGGACACGTGACTTCGTGACCTCTGGCATCCCAGTGAGGGTCATCAGCGTCAGAGCTGAGTTTCGGATCTGTGTTGTTCCGCATTACGGGTGGGCGGATGAGTGACACCTGTCCTCCCTGGAAGGCGAAAAGTTATAGTAGAAGACTGAAGAGAAATACTGCAAGTGTTCTACGTCAGCTGAACTCTCGTTGAGTAAATTTGAATATGCAATTGTGTTGGTAAGATATGTCCAAATTCTCTCACACATGATAGAGATATGTGAGGGAATTTTGCATATTCTTCTTCACCTTCACTTCCATGTGAGTGACCTCCTCGCCAGTCAGTTCACCCAGGACCTCCTCACCCCTACACCCGAAGAGTCAAGGATGCATATCACGGTCCCCAGAGGTTCACTTTCACCTTCGGGTGTCGTAATCACTTTAATCCCCCGGGGTGTCATGATCAATTTCACCCTCGGTGTCTTCATCGCTTTCACACTGGGTGTCATAATTACTTGACCTTCTTCAAGGCGATGAATAGAGGACATCGCTGCTTTGTGTGTGTGTGTGTGTGTGTGTGTGTGTGTGTGTGTGTGTGTGGGCTGTGGGTGAGTGGAAAGGGTAGTGGTATGAGGGCTAGGACGAGTATGATGGCTGGGATGTAGTATATGGTCTGGGATGAGAAGTTATTGAAGGCTAGGAGGATACAGAGCTTGGGGAGGGATGAGGTACAGAGTTAGGGCGAGGATGATCAGTGAGGGACAGGTGACGATAGGCGGAGAGATTTTGGGTGAAGGTTTACACACACACACACACACACACACACACACACACACAACACAATATAGGGTCCAGGTAGTCCGGAGGGCGTCACAGTTACTCACTGTAACGACCATCAAATGACACATCAGCGTTCAGGTTAATTATACTGGCTCTCCACCCTAGACTAACCTCCCCGTCCGTCGCCACACATCAAGCCAGCCCTTCATCTCAACAACTCCACAATTCTCTCTGTTCTCTTTCCGTGGCCCGGATAGCCGTGAGGGAACCCGGTGGTCTGTTGCTTATATTCCTATGTAGCTCAGGTCTTTATTTCCTCACCATTTCACAGTATTATTTTGCATTGGTTCAGGTGAGACATTTATTTTCCGTATTTCTTTAACTGTCTTCGTTATTACATTGCTTCCTCTGCCTTCGTGTGACGTACACGATAAATAAAGATACGTCTTGAAACAAAGGAAAATTTGATTTGTAGAGAAAATACTTTACATATATTTATGTACCTTTTCACTTCAGCTCCCACCTAGGTGTGTGTGTGTGTGTGTGTGTGTGCCCATTTTTATTTGTCATAATTCATATATGTATATGTGAGTTCTTTGTGCTTGCTACTATGTGTGTGTGTGTGTGTGTATATATATATATACATATATATATATATATATATATATATATATATATATATATATATATATATATATATATATATATATATATATATATTGGGAGGTGAGTTTGAATGGAGAAAAACTGGAGGAAGTGAAGTGTTTTAGATATCTGGGAGTGGATCTGTCAGCGGATGGAACCATGGAAGCGGAAGTGGATCATAGGGTGGGGGAGGGGGCGAAAATTTTGGGAGCCTTGAAAAATGTGTGGAAGTCGAGAACATTATCTCGGAAAGCAAAAATGGGTATGTTTGAAGGAATAGTGGTTCCAACAATGTTGTATGGTTGCGAGGCGTGGGCTATGGATAGAGTTGTGCGCAGGAGGATGGATGTGCTGGAAATGAGATGTTTGAGGACAATGTGTGGTGTGAGGTGGTTTGATCGAGTAAGTAACGTAAGGGTAAGAGAGATGTGTGGAAATAAAAAGAGCGTGGTTGAGAGAGCAGAAGAGGGTGTTTTGAAATGGTTTGGGCACATGGAGAGAATGAGTGAGGAAAGATTGACCAAGAGGATATATGTGTCGGAGGTGGAGGGAACGAGGAGAAGAGGGAGACCAAATTGGAGGTGGAAAGATGGAGTGAAAAAGATTTTGTGTGATCGGGGCCTGAACATGCAGGAGGGTGAAAGGAGGGCAAGAAATAGAGTGAATTGGAGCGATGTGGTATACAGGGGTTGACGTGCTGTCAGTGGATTGAATCAAGGCATGTGAAGCGTCTGGGGTAAACCATGGAAAGCTGTGTAGGTATGTATATTTGCGTGTGTGGACGTGTGTATGTACGTGTGTATGGGGGTTGGGCCATTTCTTTCGTCTGTTTCCTTGCGCTACCTCGCAAACGCGGGAGACAGCGACAAAGTATAAAAAAAAAAAAAAAAAAAAAAAAAAAAATATATATATATATATATATGTGTGTGTGTGTGTGTGTGTGTGTGTGTGTGTGTGTGTGAGTGTGTATGTGTGTGTGTGTGTGTGTGTGTGTGTGAGTTTGTTTGATCACAGATATGTACATGTATGTGCGTATATGCACATGCGTTTATGTGAGACCATGCGTATGCAAATTTGTTTATATTCCCCTTTGGCGTAGATTGCCTTCGGGACGTCGAGCGCGTTCACACGCTCGTTTCAATTACAACAAATTTCGATCAAGAGAGGCACACATGTGGCAGGTGTTGACAGGAGGCGAGAAGTACAATATATCAAGTTGAACAGCGACACAGTGGGGGCGGCTGGTGGGGAAGGGAGAGGGGCTGTTGCCTCCGCCGCCCGCCGCCGCCGCTGCTCTCACCAAGATAGAAACCCCGTGACAGTCGCCTCCTGGGCGGTGGTGCAGGTGTGAGGCGCGACCATCACTCACCTGGCCTCCTCGGGTGATGTTCCGCCTATCACGGTAATGAGAGCGGTGACAGGGCACTGATGCGCCGACCCACCTGACAAATCATGCTCGACTCCGCCACAAACTCACAACCTTTAACGTGATACAGAGGCGCTGGCGAGAGAGAGAGAGAGAGGAGCAATGATAATTAGGCAACAGGTAATCGGAAGGAGAGGCGATGGGAGTGCAGGAAGAGAGAGAGAGAGAGAGAGAGAGAGAGAGAGAGAGAGAGAGAGAGAGAGAGAGAGAGAGAGAGAGAGGTTGTGTGTGTGTTGGGGGGAAGGGTGGTGGCAGCGATGGTGGAGAGTTCAGTGGGGCCAGAATTTGATCGTCTCGTAATCTTCCGGGCGATGGGAGAGTTTGTGGCGCCTTTGGGAGATGCGGTTGATGGGAAGACGTTGTTAACTTTGCCAATGGAAGACCGCCAACTGGCGTCTTGAACAGTTTCCCCCTCGCTGATATCAAAATATAACCAACCGACCAGAAATACTTGTAATATGATGATGTTCTGCGGTAATTACAATAATTAATAATGTCTAGTATTTTTCTCGCGAAGTCAAAGAAAATGACAGACCTGCAATATTCTAAACGTAATAACCTATACTGCCCAGACGAAGAAACATTATTTAATGATTTTTTTTTTTTGGCGTCTATTCTCGGAAGTAATTAAGTCGTCAGAGGCAGGAGTGATAAGAGTGTCGAGGCAAAAGACACGCGAGTGTGAATGTGGGAAATATGCGGCGAAGAACCAGCAGCTGTAATGTTTTCCCTGAGAGACTAGGAGCGCCCGGCCTGCCAGCCACGGGACGCCCTCCGACAACACTACTAAGTGCTCTGCTCTCCGTCCACGGGACGCCCTTCACCAGCACTTCCGCTACCCGAGTACGTAACCCCCTCCCCGCGGTCTGCTAGCACTCTGGACGCCATCCACCCACCGACCGCCGCCGCCACCACCACCACCACACCGTCGCCAACGCCGAGGGACGCTAGGGCGTGACTGCCAGTAGTAGTAGTGCAGCAGACGCAGCCGCTTACGCGCCGTAACACAGATAGAAATGACACGACTTTGCCACACACGTGTGTACCTCTGCTGTGGTGCTGATGTGTGAAATTAAAACTGTTGCTATATTTAGATGATATGATCGCAATACTAGTGTTTGTTAAATGTCACTGCTTGATTTCCAACTGCCTTTCCCACATCCTTTCAATGGCTGCCTCTCCCACGTCCCACTCGTTAATGCCTCTCCCACTTCCCTCTCGTTAATGCCTCTCCCACGTCCCTCTCGTTACTCCCTCTTCCACGTCCTTCTTGTGACTTCCTCTCCCACGTCCCTCTTGTTACTGGTGATGTCGAGAGCTTTGGCAAACGAGTCACCAAAATCCCAAGGAGAAGAAGACCAGAGACAAGGCACTCGATAGAGAAGCCAGGCAAAGGTCCCCGCATCGCGACGGATGTATTGATGATCCGAAAGGAGGGAATTCGATTTATAAGTACTAGAAATAGGGTGAACGCGAAGGAGAGTTTAAGACTATGGAGACTGCAAGTATGGGAACGATTGAGCAGTAGTTAGGAAGGATACGAAAGTCTCCCTCCCTAGGAATGGGCTTTGGCCAGACCTTCCGAAACGCAGGTAAAGTTTGGGTCTTTTAACCAGAGACGAAAGAGACGAGGAAGTATCAGAGCTGACACGGAGGCACACTTTCCTAGTACAAGAGGAGTCATACCATGATCGCCTTTGTCCTTAGGAGTCTCCCGCGATGCCGTCCGTCAGCCATGGATCGCCTAAGACGCCAGTCCATCCGTCCATCCTCACCGGGTGCTTGTGACATCCGTCCGAACTGAGTATGCCTTCGCAATCAGTGCGCCGTGGGCTCCAGTATGACCAGTGGGTCGTAGGCATCAGTATGACAACAAGTAACAAAAAAAAAAAATCGAAAGAGGATAAGGTGGGTAGCGAGAGCGACGTCCTTTCGTCCTGGGTCCTTCAGGCGTCACTCTAGTTTTCTCTTTTTCTTTTCCTGAAAAATTTCCAAATACCAGACCTTCCGAAGGTAGTGTCATTGTCTCGTACATTTCGAGATGAGTCAAGCGTTATCGAAAGATAGAAATATTCAGTTTGTAGCAGAACTTCGGGTTCTGCTCCGTATTCATTTGGGACAAAGAACTGTTGATAGTACCAGCGTCACCTCACCGCTTCACAATGGGGACGACGACACCCAAGAGCACCTTCCTGGCTCACAAAGGTTCCGGGGGGGATAACAGCGTTGTTGTGTTCTCCGTCGAGCAGTACAGAGAGGAGGCCACCAGTCGTGCCTCCTGGTGGCCCACTCACTTCCTCCACACGCTCTTAACTCTGTCCCGAAGACAAAGGCTTTATAGTAGAGCTTTCAGGGTCGTCTTTTGTGAACCCTTCCATCTCGAAAAGTTTTATTGTCAAATGCTTAAATGCTGGAGGGTAGTGACCCTGCGCCGTGTCCTCGCGATCTACCCGGGGAACCTACTGGTACGGGAGGAGCGGCTGGGGGAGTAGAGGAGTGTTACTGGCCTAAGGTGGTGGTTGACGTTGACGGTGATGGGGGAATGGGGTGAGAGGTCTGATGGTGTTTGCCTGTGGTCGTGGGTAGCAGAGGGCCATGATGGTAGTTACGGGCGCTGCAGGTGGTGATGGGTGGTAGGGTATGGAACTGGTGGTAGATGAGGGGGGGGGAAGGAACGCTTGTAGCGATGGGGGATGCAGGCGCTTGTGCACCGGGCCTTGGGAAGAGAAGGGGAGGTGGAGTAATACTTCTGACGAAGGGAGGGAAGCTGGCGATGGAGGTGATAGTAATGGTAGTAGTAATAATGGTGGGTGGAGGGGCAATAGCCTCGAGAGGGTGTAAGTGGTGATAGTAGTTGGGCGGCACTAGTGGCACTAGGAGGTGTCACTTGTGATCGGAAGGTGAGGGATGTCAGTAGTAAGGGATGTCACAGGTGATGGGAACCTGTGCGTACCTGGGGAACCTGTGCGTACCTGGAGAACCTGTGCGTATCTAGTACAGAAGACTCTCCTATCTGCTAATCACTGCAGTGACAGCAAGAAACAACAAGGGATGAAGTGGTTGCTGATATTTCACTGCTCTGGTCTGAATTGTTGCTGTTATTTCACTGCTCTGGTCTACAGTATCGTTGTGGCTGGTTATTGAGTCTATTTACAGTGATGTGGCAGAAATATGATGAGAACTGCAGTCAACATAAGAAACATGACAAAGGCAGGAAAATGAATTCAGTTAGGGACATCACGAGTCTTACTGAACCTTTATATTTCCTGTTGATATCTCTGGTTGCCGGGACAGTAGTTTCACGCACTCCTTGTGCGCAGATGCACCTCGCTTGAGAGTTCACTCTCGTTTTACTTTGATGAAAATTTTCACACTACTATAGCCCGTCTTCTCGAACAGCGAGAGCTCACGTTCTCCTCGTAGTCTCGGCCTCGCCGATCTATTTGGCTGTGTTAGGGCGAGAGCTCGCGTCGTCCGGCTGTGTTCTCATTTCATCTTCAGATACGACAAGTTGATAAGCTATCCCAGAGTCTTTATCATCGGCAGCTAAACGCGAGTTGTCGTCTACAGATCACACACGCTGACGCGTTTATAAAGACGTGTCGGGCAACGCTTGTGCATTAACTACGTCGTCCCTTCGTTACGAAGTGAACGTCACCACTGATGACTGACGACCCACTCACTAGGATGACAGGGTGATGACGAAGACCACATTGGCACTGTCATCACCACACCTGGCGCAGGGGAGCACGACGACCCCCCACCACCTCCGGTGTGAACACAGTGCTCCACACTGCATCGGCCGGGGGTTCCTCACCTCACCCTTGATGGCTCCCGTAACATCTCTGTAGATCATGACTACCACGACATACGATGATGAGCGGAAAAATTAGATGCGCTTCATTAAGACAGAAAAAAAAGAGAGACAAAATAATCGGTTTTAGAAACTGAAATGAATTACGTTTTTTGTATAGAGTGATTATGATACAAAATAATCGGTATTAAACACCGAAATGAATTACATTTTTATACAGCAATTTTGAGGCAAAATAATCGGTATTTAATACCGTAATGAACTGCTGTCCATTTGATAAAGTCATTATTGTTTGGGCTGTGAGATGAATTTGATATCAGGGAACGAATAGAATCCTCGACATATTCAGGGAGGAAAAATAAAAAAAAGCAGGAATAATATAAATGTTCTTTGTTAGTAAAATAAACGTATTCAGACGTAGAATAGCGTCACATAAAATAGCTATGCAGGGTAAATAGTATGAATAGAAGCTGAAAGGACCACTTTATAAATGTTAACACGAAGATATATGTGTCTATATATTCATGCCTGGTTGGAGGTGAGAGCGTGTTTAGATTCAACAGTGCGCATTGTTGTGCCTGGATGAGCGCAAGTGTGTCAAATATCATGGTACATTTTTCCGTGGATCAACGTGTATAATGAGACTGTGTGTGTGTGTGTGTGTGTGTGTTCGCTTTAAATGCTGGCGTGCCAGCATTTGTGCATGCGAGTGTGTATATTGTCGAGGCTTGATACAAGCAGGCTTTTGTGTGATGACCTATTTGTATTGTAAAGGGGGAAGGTGGGGAGGAGATGGGTGAGAGGGAGGGGATAGGGGTTACAATCATAGCTATCTGTCCCCCCAATAATCTTCTGAACTTTCTCTCCTGTCGTACGCAACTTTCTCTCCTGTCGTACGCAACTTTCTCTCCTTTCGTACACAACTTTCTCTCCTGTCGTGCACAACTTTCTCTCCTGTCGTACACAACTTTCTCTCCTGTCGTACACAACTTTCTCTCCTGTCGTGCACAACTTTCTCTCCTGTCGTGCACAACTTTCTCTCCTGTCGTACGCAACTTTCTCTCCTGTCGTACACAACTTTCTCTCCTGTCGTACGCAACTTTCTCTCCTGTCGTACACAACTTTCTCTCCTGTCGTACACAACTTTTTAATCTTCTGTATGTCGTCTGTATTTACAGATCGTATCGTTTAAGTGTGTGTATGTGTGTGTGTGTGTGTGTGTGTGTGTGTGTGTGTGTGTGTGTGTGTGTGTGTGTGTTTACCTGTACGCGTAGAGAGAGAGAGAGAGAGAGAGAGAGAGAGAGAGAGAGAGAGAGAGAGAGAGAGAGAGAGAGAGAGAGAGAGAAACTGAGAGAGAGACTGAGTAAGACATCTTCCCCTCAGTCTTGGTCATCACGCCAGTGTCACATTAACCCTCAAAAAAAAAAATAGACAATACATAATGATCACCTCACAATACCTCGACGTCCTCCTCAGACGATGCGGCGACGTGAGAGCACCACACAGTAGCCTCTGTGGTGCAGGGGCGATGAGACTCATTTCCCCTCCCTCCCTCCCTTATGTTCTGAGGGATTAACCCCCTTATGACAGGGTAACAGGGACGGAATAATTGATCGTCAGCTCACGAGGTCTTTTTTCTTCCCCTCTCTCTCTCTCTCTCTCTCTCTCTCTCCCCGAAGCCAACGGTAGATGTGAACTAATGCAGGTGTGGGCGGCCGGGACAAAGGGGGTGTTGTGGGCGTGAAGGGAAAGGGGGAGGATGGTGAGGAGGGAGGGAGGGAGGGAGGGTCATAGTGTCATGATAGGAGGGAGCATCATGCTGGCAATGTTGCCATAATAAGGGGGAAAAAAAGAACATCGAGTCTTGCTACTACCGGATAGTCTCGAAGTGGTAATATGTGTGTGTGTGTGTGTGTGTGTGTGTGTGTGTGTGTGTTGTGTGTGTGTGTGCGTGTGTGTGTGTCCCATGTCTTGATCACCCTCTGCAGTTTTACAACTTTCTGCACTTCCCTATAGTGTCTGCATTTACCATATCCTTGCCCAGTTCATTATGTTCATCCGCCTCGCCTGTACTGTATTAGAAGACCTTCCTTCCATATGAACCGTTCCTTGATATTTCCTCCTCCTTTAAGCAGAATAAAATCCTAATATTCATGTACTCACCAGACACAGCTGGTCTCAATGATTATTCCCTTGGCACTCTGGCGACAGGTTGGGGACGATGTCGAGTTCCCAGAGTCCCTCTCACATGCATATTCCTGCAAACTTGTCTCCCGCTGGATGACATTCATACCCAGGCTTTCTGCCTCCTTGAACCATCTCTGTTCCCTTACATTTACATAGGCTAAACTTCATCAAAAATGAGTCAGACTAGCCTCGGAGTCAGTCTTGGTCCTTTTGTGAATTGATGGAATGCTATACTCCCTCCCTTCTCTCTCTCTCTCTCTCTCTCTCTCTCTCTCTCTCTCTCTCTCTCTCTCTCTCTCTCTCTCTCTCTCTCTCTCTCTCATGACCTTTGCGTCACCAGCAAGCATATTCAGGTATGAGCACATGCCCTCAGGCAAATCATTCACATGGGTCATGAAGAGCGATGGTCCAGTGACAAAACCTTGCGGCACAACACTGGTGACCTCAACCCGTTGTAAAAGAGCTCCTCTGGCATGACACCATCGATGGAGTTTTCCCGGCATTTATGCCTGGTGCTCCAGATTCTTCACCAGTCGCCCATCTGGCACAGTGTCAAATGCTTTCTGGCAGTCCAGGCACAAACAGTCCCCACAGATATCTCTGTTGTCTGAAACAGATCTCTCTCTCTCTCTCTCTCTCTCTCTCTCTCTCTCTCTCTCTCTCTCTCTCTCTCTCTCTCTCTCTGCATGGAGGAAGCTCACTCCACATGACCTGCTTTCTATAAAGCTGTGTCTTGTGTCTCTCACTTGGGTAGTTTCCTCTCTTAAGGAAGTCATCCACTCGCTCTCTGATTATCTATCATCTCCTCCAGCACCTTTACTGACCACACTGGTCAGGGAGACCGTTCTGGTGACCAAGCCTCTTCCCGCTCTCCTTTCTTATAAGCAAAAATAGTCAGTAACGAATAAGTGATCACACACACACACACACACACACACACACACACACACACACACACACACACACACACACACACACACACACGTCCACTTCCAGGCAATTTATATTCTGGAACATGACAAAACCAGTGGAATATTTGGAGCGTCTTACCTTGAGAAGGCCTGACATGGATTAATGTATATACCCCATTATACTCTAACAAAGGCGAGGCTGATACTCTCTCACGCAAGGGGGGGGAAGGGGAGGTGGGGGAGGTGGAAGGCTAGGGGAGAAGCGAGTGGACGGGGGTGAGTGAAGGGGGAAGGGGGTGAGAATGGAAGGAGGGGAGCTTAATAACTTAATACAGTCAGTACGAACCTTGGCTACGGGGGTTAAGGTGCTGTTGCGATGGCTGTCACTCTCCTCACACGTTAGCCTGAGGTCTGTCCTGGTGTTTGAGGAGACGTAGGTGATCAGTCAGGGTGAGTGGCTGCGCCCATCAGGGCAAGACGTAATGCCAATCAGGAGCTTTTCATCATCGCATTCGCCGTTTAGAGTACACATACCTTTCTCTGATGGTACATCCCTATATTTTTTTTACATTGACATCAGTACGTATTTCGATTCTCTCTCCACATACTTTATATTTTTATATCAGTGTCTTTGTTAGAAGTATAGACGTTTGAAAAATCACTTTTCATCAGCTATAATCAAACGTTCAGCACTACTCACATAATCACAGTCTTGATACTCAGCAGTTTTCTCGATAAGTGAAATCAAACATGATAGAAAACGATAAACGTAACAAAATGGATAGTCAGCGGAATAAGGAGACAAAGTATCGAGGTTGTGTGGGTGATTGAGCGAATCGGCTCATAATATACCCGTTAGGAAGAGGGAACACCTGGCTTTACCGATCGGGTCGTGTTGATCGAAGTAGCCCCGTTTTCTCTGTATGCATTATATCTTTTTTCTTCAAACTTCTCTTTTTTTTTTTTTCCTTTTTTATATCATGACCTGGGAGGAGTGGCTGGGTTGCAAGGCTTGAAACCACTTTCGTACAAAGATGGGAGTATTGTGCGTAGAGTGGGTCGCTGTGTAGGGCAGTATGAGCCGTGTTTCTAGTATGTAAGATGTCTTCGATGGGGGGTACAGACGTGATGCAGTCTGCCTAACTCAAGTGTTTCCAAAGATTCCCAATACCCCGGTTTCCTCCCGTCTCTCACATCTCCATTCTCGTTGCCTTTCAAGAACGTCATGTTTACCTTCATGGCTCTCATCTGTGCACTTGGCATCAATTTAATCTGTAATCTGTTTTGGAGGACCCACCCACACGCGAGGCTCGGTTTAACACACCACAGGCAGAATAACTCGAGAACGCATTTACGAACAGTTTTATTAAGATCCATCGCATCTTTACGGTATACGTACATATATGTCTATTCGCCACGTTTGCATATATATATATATATATATATATATATATATATATATATATATATATATATATATATATATATATTTTTTTTTTTTTTGCTTTGTCGCTGTCTCCCGCGTTTGCGAGGTAGCGCAAGGAAACAGACGAAAGAAATGGCCCAACCCACCCCCATACACATGTATATATATATATATTTAAAACAGAAAATAGAGATACATTAGTACCAGACGGCGTAATTATCTAGAAACCATCCATAGGTAATCAACCTAACCATCATCCCACACCATAAAAACAACAGTAATCACTCACGTGACCCATTGTCGTATCTTTGATTGCGATCTCATTACCACTCCACATCCGACGACCTTTCCTTTGTTATCTCCGGCTAACTATGCATCATCGGCCAGCCCGCCTCGCACACCACGAACTCCACATCATATGTGGTCGTGTTTTGGACCAAGACTTACAAGCCGCGGTGCCATGCTGCCGAGGCCTTGCTGGTAATTACCATGGCATTATGGGAGGAGGCGCCTCTCAGCTCGCTAAACAAAAACCCCGCGACCACAATGGCGCGCACCGCGCCGACAATGGCGCACTTGTTCTCCCGTACCAAACTTCACCCTGCCAATATTTTCCCGGTAATAACTTCCACCATGTCATTTGCGCCGCGAAAAGCAATCAGAGACGATCACAATCCCTTATTCTGGGCGCCTCCGGGCGGGCACAATGCGTGCGGCCGGAACCCGAGTGTGCCTCATTGTTTTAGGTCAATCAAATGTATTCCTGGCGGACCTTGGGACAAATGGACTATGCGGAATTGTTCACAGGATCGGATGTGAAGTTTCTCTCCATTTTGACGCGTTTCTCTCCGGTGCGAATCCAAGAACGCGCCCGATGCTAAATATAACCGCACCCAAACCCCAGCAACGTCGTTTTGGTGTGTGAGACACGTACGTACACACGAGCGTGCGTACGACGCAAAGACTCGACGGGTTTTTTTTTTTATAATGAAGCCGTACGTAAGGGAGTTTGGCCGGGCTATTCTGCGGGCGGTGTGGTGAAACACGGGCGTGCTGCTATTATTCTCCGCGGTTCTGAAAATGTTGTGAACGAAATTCAGGGGCAATCCGGGGAAGTGCATTCGTTGTGTGGGAGAGGCAACAGCACACGCCAACAATGAACCATCTCTGTGGGGAGTTTCATCCAAAATTAGTTTGAGAGTAGACTATTCTCCCTCCTATGTGACATTTTGTTCCCCCTGACAATCAGGTCCCTACCTACCAACAATGTGGTATTGTCGATATAAAATGTTTTTGTTTATTTTTGTTTAACAAGGACACTCTTTTTGCGGTGGCCATTTATTTGTATATTTTTTTCGTAAAAAAAAAGAAAAAATGCATTTTTCAGCTTTGCATTCTTTTTTTTTAATTCTTTTTGGCAGGCTTGAGTTCCCGGGCCACGAAGAGGGTGGAGGCGGGTGTTGTACGACGGTCCCTCCTCCTTCAGGTAAGAGATGACGTACTTGACGTAGATATATCGGTGGGTGGCTGTGGTAGCAGCAGCAGCGTCGGTCACCCAGGCGTGTACAGTAGATAGCCTCTCCGTCTTATAGACAGAGAGAACCCATTGACCAGTTGCTTCTGTCTGTTCCCTGTCGTCCGCCTTTGGACATTCTGTCGTTCTGAGACGGGTAAGTAAATGGGTATCTGTTGTCTGTGTAGAGGCTGGGTCGTGTCTCCGACAATCGGGTCTGAGCTGGAAACACATAGGTTGTTGTTGGTGTTAATGGTAATCAAGCGAAAGAAATGTTCTCATTCACTCGTCCTTAAGCCAGATAGATGTGTTGTGGCTGAGCCGGACAGACGTACCGTACAACAAAAGCTGAAGGGACGTAAATGAACAGGACATACCTAAGCTGAGGAGACGTGTCGCAACCTAGCTAAAGAACCGTGTTGTGATCAAGCTGAAGAATCGCTTCGTGATTAAGCTGGATACGAGCATTCTTTTGGATGGTACCAGACTGAGGTGAGGTATCAGTCTTCCTCAGCTGACGTGGAGGGACATAATGTGGGTAGGAAGTCTCAGTCAGCAGACGTGCTCCATGCTCGTAGCTATATCAAGGAGGTGGGGTTAGCGTTCCTGACCGTAACGCATTCGCAGGTTGCCTAGAGTCGAGAGCATAGGTTTGAATCCTGGTTGCGGCAGTTGGTGTGCAGTCAACCTAGCTGTTCATCCATCCCTTGGGGTTAGTAGATAAAATGGGTACCTGGCTCAGGCTACGGTATATATATATATATATATATGTGTGTGTGTGTGTGTGTGTGTGTGTATAGTTTTAATGAGATGGCCTGATTAGGGTCTCGGTTGCCCGTGCCATCTCAACTAACATAAAAAAAAAATAGCATCATGGCTGAGAGAATGGAATGGCTGAAAATAGGTGACAGCAGGAGAGTTAGTGAGACAGATAGATGGCTCTTGGTTCCACTCTGGTGAAGAGAGAGAGTGGGGGAGGTGGATGAAGAGCCACCCACACGGAGACGTAGGAGCGATACTCCGTACTTGGGGTGAGTGAGGCTCCCTCCGACGTGGAGTAGTTGCTCACAAGAGGAATAATTACGGCACCTACAGAACTTTTGTATCCCCGGGGGATAGGGGGAGGAAGAATACTACCCACGTAGCTCCTGCGTGTTGTAGACGGCGACCGAGAGGGTCTGGAGTAGAAGGAAAGGATAGCCTCCCCTCTTATATTATTGCTCTGTAAAAGTAGGAGCAGAGGAGGGAGGGAGCTAGGAGGGAATATTTTTTCCTTGAAGACTCAGTCTTTTGTTCATGATGCTTCCTCACCATGACGAGAATCAGCGAAGATGTATAGAAAAATATGCAACTTTTATGTTAATAGATAACATTTAACATATCCTTCAGCTGTGATATGTGACGAGGACGCTGTGTGTGTGTGTGTGTGTGTATGTGTGTGTGTGTGTGTGTGTGTGTGTGTGTGTGTGTGTGTGTGTGTGTATATAAGCCAATTGTTCTCTTAATAAATTTATGCATGGAATTATGTACAAGCGTAGCAATTTATTTCGTTTTGATGATTTCATTCTAATGCGAGATGAAAATCATGACAGCATTTAATGAATGTAATACTCATAGCTGTGTGTGTGTGTGTGTGTGTGTATGTGTGTGTGTGTGTGTGTGTGTGTGTGTGTGTGTGTGTGTGTGTGTGTGTAACAAAGTGGGCTGAAGAGTCATTCATTTGTGAATATGGCTTGTCATTTTTTTGTTTTGCTTTAGTTGGGGGAAAGGAAATTTACAAGTATAGGATACTGAAGTGAAAGGTAGAGGTTTTAGTCATTGGCTACGAAGCTGTTTGAGTGGGAAGGGATCCAAGTACTGTTGGAGGGAATTGGTTGACAATCATACTAGGATGGGGAACGTCCAGGAAGAATTCTGGCTTCGTTTCGTGGATGTTAAACCTTTGTGATTCCTAAGCCACTGGTGACTGTGTATGTGTATGTGGTTTAGACATCAATTCGTTGCTTACATAAAAACTCTCGAAGTATTATGGAAAAGATCTAGGGAGTAACCAAGGTGTCCAGTCGCAGAAACTATCTCGTCTCAGATCAGAATCCAAGACTTAATATAGTACTATACGGAGAGGCTTCCTCGAGGAGGCCTCTTTTATAGGAGCACCAAGTCACTGGAGCTGATTTGTCCAGTGATACCAACCACACACAAAGTTACGAGAATAATGGAAGAGAGAGTTTTCCCCCAAGAGAGTTTTCCCCCCCTCAAGTTCCTAGATTTCTTTCTTTTTTTCACATCTTTCAGCTGTTTACAAGGAAAGGAAATAAGTAAAAGGCTAGATATTGAGATGTATAATTTCGAAAGATGTGTATAGCCTTACCAGTTGAAAATGGGGTCAATGGAAGGAGCTACAAGATATAAATCTCAGCTTATGTGGGCAGCATCTGAAGATCTCCGGGTTATCTGGACGTTCCTCTTTTGCTGAGAAGACAGGAAGTATTTTGCGTTATCCTTTAAGGATAAAAAAAAGGCCTTTTGGCCTTTCCCCAGCCATCTCTGTGATGTCATTCTCCCCCCAAGCATTGGAATTCAAGTTCATTCCTGTGTAGACAGTTTATTCCGCCATGTTATGAGCACTTCGATGACGCACTTACATTTGTTATGAAGGGTTTTTGTTAGGTCAGAGCTTTGAGGTCTGGCAGAAAAGACCTGTCCAGTTAAAGGATGTATGGCGGTCTTCTGTCCCAGTACCTCTCACCGGGGAAAAAGTCACATATTTTATATCGAATTGATCACTGGCCTCCCCCATGTAGATCCATCAACATATATGGTTCCCATTCTCCATTTAAGGTAGATCAAAAAATACAGACAAACGCACCTTCCTTTATTCTAAGAGCTGGATCGTAGAATCACGCTTGAGATACGGGATTTTCCTCAAGGTCATGATGTAATCCCTTGGTCGTCTCGGCTTTACATGCTTGGCTGGTTCTACTGTCAGTCGGTTCATCACTCCCACTGAACCTTCCCTTCTTTTTTTGTTTTTTTAGGTTTCTCTCAAAGTCCCTAAGTGGGGCGTCTGGGACAAAGATGGAGTGCATTCCTTCATCCTCATGCTTCTAAAAATGATCTCGAGATCTTCTTTGGATATCTTGTCGTGTTTTTCTTCTGGAACTGAGGGCAATTCTTCTTCTTCCATCCCTTCAGTATTTTCATACGATTCCTCTAGGGTAGTCGGTGCACTTGTAAAAAGCAGTTACCTCTCGTGGCATCAGAGGAAGAGGATGTGGATATGAGATGGAGTGAGTATGTTGAGGGACTGGCGAATGTATCAGGTGAGAGGGATGACGGATGTGAGGTGGTTTGGAACGGCAGACTTGGTAAGGCCAGAAGCAGATGCAAGGAGAGCTGGGGATGCTCTCTCTCTCTCTCTCTCTCTCTCTCTCTCTCTCTCTCTCTCTCTCTCTCTCTCTCTCTCTCTCTCTCTCTCTCTCTCTCTCTCTCTCTCATCTCACCCACCTTCCCTTGTTATCCTCCCAACACACACACACACACACACACACACACACACACACACACACACACACACACGCTCCTCTGTCTTGTTTAATCCCGACGATACACCATCAACAACACTAACACCTCCAGGGAAGTGGTTACGTAACCTTTGTTGTTCCCTTCTTTAAGAAGGCAGAGCACCGACACACACACACACACACACACACACTTACACACACACACACACACACACGCACACACACACACAGAAAAAAGAAGAGGTAATCCTCCCGTCTTCTTTACCCCTCCAGGATGTGTCCAGACGGCACATGCAGGTGGCACGTCCAGAGGATCCGTGTTGTGATGAACGGGGCCGTCAGGGCAGCAGCGTGCAGCCTCCTCTGCCTGCCAGATCCCCTTTACCAGCCCGCCAGCCAGGGTTTTGTCTTAGCTACAATGGCTTGGTCATAATGACAGCTTGGCGTGTTGCCGCTGTTTCTGCTGCCCCTCCTCCTCCTCCTCCTCCTCCTCCTCGTGCTGTTTCTGCTGCTGCTCCTCCTCCTCCTCCTCCTCCTCTTCCAGCTGTTTCTGCTCCCCCTGCTCCTCGTCCTGCTGCTTCTGTCGCTGCTTCTCCTGCTGCTCTTTAACTCCTGCTACTGCTTCTGCTCCTGCTATTGCTGCAGCATTTGCTTTTTGCTGTTGTCGATACTGCTGCTGTAACTGTCGGTGTTGCTCCAGTAGCTGTACCGTTGCTGGTTCTGTTGTTGCTGTTTCTGTTACTGCCGTTACGGCGGCTGTTGCTGCAGGAACTGTTGTAGCTGTTGTTGCTGCTGAGGTGTCGTTCCTCTCTCTCTTCTGCTGACGTTGTTGATGTTACAGCTGTTTCTGTTGGCACAGCGGCTGCTCTTCCTCCAGCTGCCGTTGCTGCTTCCGCTACAACCAGCGTTGCCGTCGGTAGCGGTAAGGTGTCTGGTGCCGCCACAGACCGTATTTGACTTTGTCTCGTTCACCTTACCACAAATGACTGGAAGTTACGCTGAGTGCACAAAGTGTCGTTGATGGTTTACACACACACACACACACACACACACACACACACACACACACACAAGAAATGGAGGCCACACGAGTGTAGAACTCCCTCCCGGAAAGAAAAAATAGTTAATTACACAAGATGGTCAGTGCACCTGCTCACGAATCCTACGGTCCGCTGTCCGAGTCCGGGGCTGGGCTGATGACTCACGACCAACCCACTTGCCCATCTTCCCTGTAAATTAAAAAGACCACTTCTACACACAAACATATGCAGTCACACAAGTGGCTCAGCAGAACCAATAGTCTGTGTCACTCACTCTTGTCTCTCTGTATCCTTATCCCCGCTTGATCTTATTCTTTCTTTCTCCCTGTTTCTGTTTACCTTTCCCCTCCTCTTCTCTCTCTCTCTTTTCTCTCTTACCTCCGAAGCTGTTATTGAGGTTGTAGTGATTGATCGTCACTGTCGTTTCCCTCCCTCATTATGATCCCTTGCCCTCATCTCCAGCGACACTCCTTATGCGTCCTCTCCGATGATGGTGGAGGTGGTGGTGGTGGTGACGGAGGCAGCATCTACCACACGGGCCACCACGACGCTCCAGGGTACGTACGGAGGCCAGGGGGGCATCTCAGTCCCCTTCCGTGCTTACCAACAGGAGGGATTGTCAGCACCCTCACGTGAGAGGCTCAAAATGCACGATGCAGCATCACACAGCGTTAGTGTAGGGTTAACTCATATAGGAAATACTTATACTTAAGTAAAATCGTACTTTTACTGAGAGTAGTGTACACTTATCACGCAGCAGGTCCTTAATGTAAAGGAATAAGACAAGGATACGTGGCAAGACAGGGGGCGCCGCCTCACGCGCCACAGACGGAGGTGGAGGCGGCAGACAGACAAGACCAGCTCCACGGGGAGGTTAGACGCTCATCTCCGGCAAGTGAGGCAACTTACGCGGTATTATTACCTTCAGTTCTCGCCACAGATTTATTGCAGCAGAAAAACGCCAACCGACCAAACAGTCTTCCACAAAAGGTTCCTCCCCGTCCCCCTCCTCCTTTTTTTTTTCTTATCCTTCCTTGATTTATAGACTTCGGAAGCAGTGTCGTGTCCTTCTATACTCGCAAAGTTATTCTCATCTTTCACTGCGGCAGAAGTTGGCGTGGTGGTGCGCTGGATTTCTCAACATATTTGGAGTCAGAACATTAGGATAACGTATGGGTGTTATTGCCGTAAGTAGAGTCTGAGAATATCTGTACATTCGGTAACCTGGAATCGCCACGACCTCCCCGGCAAAGGAGAACTGCAAGAAAAATGGTCTTCTTTTGACTACAATGGCTTCTGATCCCATCCTGTTTGGCAGCGAGGAAGAGAAACATGGAATCCAAACCTCTGTGAAATGATTGTCAGGAAATTGAATACCATTTTTCTTGATGCTCATCTATCAAACTCTTTCCTCCATTCTTTCCTCGATTCATTGCCGGAAGACACATTGGTTGTATTCGATCCCCCTCGCGAGGCCGTGGCTTCAGGTTAGAAAATGGCTGCTTTCTCGAGGGCGTTTTGGAATCCACGCCGTAGATGAATACGGCGGTTCCTGTCTCACTACGGATCGGACCAGACGCCTAATGTCGTGCGGACCCTCTGGTGGGTGAGCGCTGGTCTTCCCTACGGACGGTCACTGCTGACGGTGAAGCTGACAAGCGTGGAATAGCACACGAGCAAACCAGACCAAAGAAAAAAAAGCTCAAAAGGCTGGATATTCACCGACGTCTTGTTTATCGAGACCCTTGCTTGAAATGAGGGTCTCCTCATCCGCAAAAGTCTGCACCTCGACACCCAGTCGTTACACCTGGTCACCTTGTGCTAACTAGGAGAGACGGAATTCATGAGTTAACCGATTTAACGGTCGTCGGTCGAAATTGTGGTTCCAGCAATCGGAGGCGGAGGCGGTGTTCGGTGTGTGTGTGATCTGTTGTGGCAGACGCGACCGGCTATTATGCGTTGTGGGGGGAGGAGGAGGAGGAGGAAATGTCTTTCTGATCCCATAGGTTAAGCTTTCTCTTTTTGCAGCCTTGGGCTCGCCAGCTGATGGGAGGGGCGTCGTTGAGCCCCCAGCCAACTGATGAGAGAGGGGGGGCGTCGGGTCTCGTCTGCCGAGAGGAAAAGAGGGAGATTTTTTTTTTTTCCTTTTTATCATTCTATTTTTCTTACCCCCACTGAAAAAGATGGGACGTCTCTGTTTTTCCTTTTACTAAGTGGAGGTCAAGATGCACTCGTCAGGGGGTGAGGGTGGTGGGGAGGAGACAGACTGTTTTCTTTTTCTTTCTTTTGTGTGTGTGGGCAACGCACTGAGGTTTTCTCTTTGTTCGTGCGGTTGAAAGATTCATTTTTGTCTTAGAGGGAGTGCGGGGGGGGGGGGGGGGCTGTACTCACTATGAGAGGAATAACCTATTATTTTGGTCGACTGAGAGATTTGCTCCTTTAAGAAGAGGGTCAGAGTGCGCCACGTTTTAAAAAGCAGGAGAAGGAAGATCTTGAAGTTACTTTCTCCATTTTGGTTCTCTATTTTTTTTTTTTTTTGACTCGGGAGAATCAGAAGATGTTCTTTTTAAGTTGGTTTTGTGCCCCCGTCCCATTCTTTTTCGTAAGATAGGTTGTCTGACCATTATTCATAAATTGCTGCCGTGTTAGTACGGCCTGCCGCCTGCTGGCGCTGGGGATCAGCCAGTTTCCCGTGATCCCCCTGAACCAGTCTCCCATGAAGCTTCGGATTACCGTCCCGTGAGCTTGTGAACCATTCTCCCGTGAAGCTTCGAATTATTCTTCCGAATCATCTCGAGATACTCATGATATCGGTTCTTGAATCAGAAACATTAGGAGAATCTCTAAAGATTTTCTCGTATACTTCACTAAATATGTTTATCATAGAACAGCTGTTCTGCTGGACATACAGTAAAGAGGATGAAAGACGAATCATTGTCAAAGCCAAACGTAAATGGCACTTCATTAGCCTCACTGTGTATGCGAATTTTGATATGCATCACAAAAAGAAAGGATGCTCATGTTACGTCTTTAACAGATATGCCTTTCTAAGCTTTAACCCAAAGCTTCTCCAACAACTTCTGTGACTCAGCTTACCGAGCTGGTCGCCGTACAGTTTACTAACTCTCCTGTTGATAAACCTTATTCTCCCTCAGCTCCACTTTGGACGATTCTCTCCCTGGTCCGTCTCCCTCTGAACTTGGCCCTCCCTCATATTTTACTCGCGCGATATCTTCCAAGACTCTCCCAGCTGCAGGTGGCATGTACCTACCTTCTCTTGTCATAAAGGAGTGTGTCTTCAGACTAACTGCTCGCCTATTTTTCCTGTCTGAAAAAAAAAAAAAAAGATTCTGTTCGTCTTGGAAGCATGCCTCGCTGCAGACCGTCACTAAGAAAGGAGACTGGCTTTACATCTTTAGCCTTTGCAAACTCTTTCTTTTTAACTCTCCTTCTTAAACAGTGTTCCATTCCCTTCATTCAGGTCAACACTACGGCTTTCCTAAAGCATTATCGACGGATGATCTCTCTCCTGTGTAACTACCTCTGGCCCTCCCTTCTCAGGGACTTCAGCAAACCTCTTGTGGATTGTGACGTTCCTAGGGTGTGAAGGGTGAAGTAGCTGGGGGTTTGGAGGGAGAAATAGCCAAGGATATAAGACTGGAGTAGCCAGAATGTGGAGGGTGCATTAATCAGGGTGTGGAGGTTGACGTAGCTAGAGTGTGGAGACTGAATTAGCCAGGGTGTGGAGGGAGAAGTAGCTAAGGTGCGTCGGGTGAAGTAACTAGGGTGTGGAAGGTTTAGTAGTCAGGGTTTGGAGGGTGAAGTATCCAGGGCGTGGAGGTAGCAAGGGTGGATGACCTGCACATGATAGATCAAAGACTGTGGCTCACGTGTGATAGATTAAAGACCCGTGTAAACAACGCACACGATCGGCGAGCTTCTCTGTAGCCGAGATACCATAGGGCGGGATGGTGTACTTAACGGACGCGCTGTGTTGGCGGCGTGGGCGTAGAGGGCGTGCTATGTGAGCGCTAGCCAGGGCGTGGGCTGAGTGGTGCAATGATTTATGGCTGGAGAGGCCGAGGGGGCCCCGCCCACACCACTAACACACAACATGTTTATGTTACCCCAGCAACACCCAGACGCCAGCCCATCTTGGCTGTTCCCGTCCGGCGATCATGCCCAAAGTATTCCACCTGGTGATCATCCCGGGGGTTAGAGTGCCTGGTGATCACAAATGAGTAGAGTACTTGGTGATCGTACCAGGGGATAACGTCAGGAGATTATGCAAGGGTATAGTTCCTGGTGATCATGCCCGCTACAGTACCTGGTGAACATACCTGAGTATAGACCTGGTATTCCTACCTGGGTGTTATGCCTGGTGAGCATACGACTGTGTGGTACCTGGTGATCATACGTCGGTGTGGTACCTGGTGATCATACTCAGGTATTGTAACTGGTGATCGTTTTGTGGATATTGTGTTTTGTGGTCGTGGAAGATCTGCAGATAAGATCTGTCTCGTCTGAGAAGGGAATGTCATATGATATTTGGCTCGTTACGAATATCATACGGTTGGCAGGATGTGGCAGACCTGCTTCACACACCGTACGAGGGACCAGCATCTGGCGGGATGTGAGCTGTTCACCGTCGGTCGCCCACCACGTACCCAGATCTCTCCCAGACGCAGGGAGAGATCATGGAATGAGGGCAAGAGCACGGAGGGAAGGTCTGTTGCAAGACCGATAGACGAGAGGGAGAAATAAAGTGTGTTTTGGTGAGAGTCTGCAGCGCGGACGTGGCGTGGAGAGAGATTGCCATGTAAAGTACAAAGAGCATCTTAACGAGAGAGAGAGAGAGAGAGAGAGAGAGAGAGAGAGAGAGAGAGAGAGAGAGAGAGAGAGAGAGAGAGAGAGAGAGATCAAACATAAAAATCCTTTTACCATTTACTGTCGGCTTCGATGCCTCCTCGGGTCTCTGGCCTGACTGTTGCAAGACACAACCAGGTCAGTGTCGGTCGACCTGGGAGCAGCGTTGCCAAGTTATGGCGCGTTGAGGGACGTTATTATGTGGGTAATGATTAAACGTCGGCAATGCTGCACCGAAGGCGTAATAAACACTGAGATGACTCATTCAGACGTATTGACGTCCTTCGTTAGACGTCACGCTGACGTCCTTCGTTAGACGTCACGCTGACGTCATTCACGACGTCTATCTCTACATATCACTCTCCCATGCCGGTGAAAAATATCACCACATCTTCAACCAAGAAGTGAAAGAAGATTGTAATTTCTTGCAGTGAAAGAAGAATGAAATTCTTGCCCTGAGGGAAGGTCTGTGAAGGAATTATCAACAAATCAGAAAAGACGTTTGCGCTAAGTGATAATTCTGATCAGAATAAACTTGGATGAAGTTACGTAGTTTTTTTTTTCGCCTCATTGTGGTGAGATTTTGGCCCATGTTAGATCCTCCTCATACATGAGGGTGGTACTGGATGAAGAAGAACAAAGGCTTAAGTCTGCCAAGTGCATGTTAAGAAAATGGGATCCTGGCCACCGCTGGCTGACCAGATACAGATGATAACTAGGCCGCGGGCAACACTGACCATTTATAACTGGATCGCTGGTAACTCTGGTCAGGTGCGGATAATAACTAGGACCTTGGCAACGCTGGCCAGGTACAGATGATAACTAGGACCCTGGCAACGCTGGCCGGGGGCAGCAGTGAACAACCACCGTAAAGGCCACATTTGCATATCAAAGACCAGAGTTTTTCTATTAGTGAGAGTGGGACGACTTCCATCATACGTCTGCAGTAATCGCAGAGGATTCGTTGTTGTGGCGGCACCGTTCACCGAGATCATTCTTCACGGCAGGTACTCCTTCGTCAGGAGGTTAAAAAAAAACACAACCACTCGATCTAAAACCCCTCGCTCGGCCATGCCCTTCCGTCCTGTGTTAACATGGCGAGAGGAAACTGGGAGACGGGAGTGAGCAGCCCTCACATTGCGTGTTTTGCGTTACATTTCCTATTATATACACTGCATTGCATCATATTATGTCAATATTCATTCTTCTACGTGTATAATCTCATTCAGTGGCGCATTACCTTGCTCCATCCGTCGCTCAAAATTGTTCTAAAATCAGGAAACAGGATATTGCTGCACTCATCCTATTTATTCTTTTTTTGTATTTCCCAAACTGTATATAAAAAGAATCTAGGCATATAGTTCTTTATATATATATATATACACACATATATATATATATATATATGTGTGTGTGTGTGTGTGTATATAGGACTCTTGTAAACTATAATGAAGTTATCAATCACACCAAATACGAATCGATGGTGTTACTGACACCAGAATGCAGCCGCAGTCAACGGGACTCGGTTGTAAAACTGAGCCCCGCATGAAGGCTCCTCCTCTCCACCACCTGTAGTTACTGCTAAAGTTATCAGCGGAGTGGAAATGAGACGTTGTTTGCTCCCCAGCACCACCAGCCTTCCTTCCCTCCTCCCCCTGCCTGAGTGGCGGGCCAATGTCTTCTTTATTGTTACCCATTGTTTACGCCCGCATGGTTGTCTCATTTAGAAGAACAAATGGTGTCAGTCAGGAGGCAACATTATCACCACCTGGCGAGGCGTGGGTGTGCCCTAGCCTGGCTGGTGCCTGTGCAAGCTCTGACACCCATCACGGACGTGCCTCCTCTTCAGGACGTTTTCAGGCTAAGAACCACGGAAGCACTTCGACTTCAGGAAGTGTCGAGCTGAATATTGCGATGAACGAATCGAGTCCTGGACATACGGTCGTTAATTCCGGGTAGATTTACTCCTACGGTAGGTAATTTCGTAATGAAATGGCGCTCGTCGCCCGGTAAGGTTAAGTGGGAATGGGTCCACACCAGCCTGTTTGTAAATGTCAAGATCCAACAGGTTCCTCCTGAAGGAGTCGTGAGTGGGAGGTGTTACAGACGTTAAACGGTAGACCAAGGAGGTGGAGGTGTTAGCGCCCCTGCTGGCTAGTTGTCCCTCTGCCGCCCTTGGTGTCTACTTGGTCCCCTGCCGCCCCTTCTGGCTAGTTGGTCGGGTGGCGCCTCCAATGGCACCTTTCCTACGTAAGACAGAATCCGCAAAACCTCAGCCACACACACACACACACACACACACACACACACACACACACACGCACACACACACACACACACACACACACACACACACGTACACGTACACGTACACGTACACGAGGTTGAAAAACCACGTCCTTTTTGGTGCATGCCTCGTCCTTTGACGGTATACCTCGTCGTTTTACCGCATGCCTCGTCCTTCGCTCACGTCCAGCATATTTCTGAGAATCTGACAAAGAGAACGGAACCGCTTAGGACATCTTGGATTTCCACCATCGTCGCAGTTTAACCCTCAAGATCAGTATCATGTGCTCGTACAACATAACGTCAGAGGATAATCCCTGAAGTTTAGATGTAAGGGAAGGTCTCTCCACTGGGGACATGTTTCAGTGTATAGCTCAGAGTAGCTGAGACTTGCAAAAGCACCTGAGATTCTGAAGTGTCGAGCTGATTAATAGACCCACTTAGTCTTCAGGTTCCACTGGGGGGATGTGATGGGAGCATCCCCCTCCCGCCTTAACACGGTTGTTGTATACTAACCCCACCCTCGCTGTCGGTGGCCCCCTGAGAGAGACAGGTGAGAGAGGTGCTATTTGTCCCTGTTGAAACACTATCTCGCTCGTATCTCTCTCTCTCTCTCTCTCTCTCTCTCTCTCTCTCTCTCTCTCTCTCTCTCTCTCTCTCTCTCTCTCTCTCTCTCTCTTATGTATTCATGACTCTATCCTCCACTCTCGTCAAAGACGGAATGGACAGAGGACGGTATCGCCTTCCACCAGTGACCACCATCGCCACTCGTCGCCACTCGTCGCACCTTCTCAGTATGTGTTCATCGTGTTTACTCCACTGTCGAGGAGTAAGGGCTAACTAACCTCGTGTGAACAGCAGCCAGGAGGGAAATACCAGAGGGGCTCATCTCACCGACCAGCCTTCTTATATCCTGTGAATTCACGAGGAAATAAAACCTCCCCAATTGCTTCCGTGAACTACCGTGTCCTGTCGTCAACTGTGTGTGTGTGTGTGTGTGTGTGTGTGTGTGTTTGCTGTTCGAAATTGCAGGGACCGTATCTTTTTATTTTCCGTTTCATTCAAAGGTTCATTTTAGGCCCCCTTATTCTTGAGGGATTCGGAGCGTTTCGATCAGCATGTAGATTTCATTTGAAGACCTCCTTCGCAAGTTTACCCAGCAGAGGCATCTGCCTCATAATACGTAGAAATGGTGAGTACTAGTGCGTACACAAGGTGAGACAGAGATCTCGTAATTCAAACATTTAGAAACATAACTGGTCATTCTGAATCAACTTGTTAATGAAAGTGATTGTCCGCAACATCAGAAGAAGAGGAAGAGGAAGAAAAATAAGAGTTTACAGCCTCATTGTAAATATGTCAGTATCTCGCACAATAGACGACGAAACTTTCCTTTTACATCAGATGTGATAAACAAAGGAGCATCACCCTCCAATAAAACATGGCGGACAATACCCGCCTACTGACCACAAACTCTTGTCGCTTCGCCGTAATCCAACTAAACTTGTTTTCTGGTGGGGGACTCGGATATAATGCCGCTCTTTTAGAACACAGTTTAATTTCGCTCGCATGCACGTTATGTGTATATATATGTTTTTTTTTATTATTATTTCTTTCGAAACGGCTTGGATATATAACAACTTGAATGAGTCCTGGAGGGAGATGAGTGGTACTCCCGTAGGCTGAAGACAGTACGTATGGCTGCTTTACTCGATCATGGGATGATAAAATACGGGGAGTCAAGTGGGTGTCTGGTCCCGTCTGGTTTATTGCTATACCAGTGGCAGACAATGGAGGTCCTCGTCCACTCCTCCTCCTCCTCCTCCTCCTCCTCCTCTCCCTTTGTATCCCAGCTCAGTCTGCTGCAGTGGAGCCAGTTACTTTCCCTGTTGGCTGTCATGGTGTAGCTACCATACCACCCTGTAACTACCGCACCAAGTCATTGCGTCTGCCAGTCACTGTATCATCACGTCACTCCACCATCCAGTCACTGCATCAGCCAGTCACCGAACCAGTCAATCACTCTAGCAACCAGTCACTGAGCTAGTCTCTCACTGCACCAGCCAGTCACAACACCAGCCAGTCACTGTACCATTCAGTCAGTCACTGCTAAAGTGCCCTCTACAACCCACTCTGCGTCACTGTACAGCCACAGGCGGCATCCATAACCACTGTGACAACATTCACTGAAGTGTCTCTGAACTTGAGCACAAGTGCTGTTCATATTATACCTGCAAAATAGAAAAAAATTTCAGGTATGAAATACCTCCTTCTCTCCTCCCCACCCTCCCCCCGCGTCTTTTTTTTTTTTAACGGGTAAGTATATCATGAAATATATATACACACACACAGCCCACATTAACGGCACCAAAATACTCGCGCGCCATGTAACGTTTCATATAGCGACAAATCATGAGGGGGAAAAAAACGCAAATGGGAAACGCATAATTGAAATTCAGGTGCGCGACATGACTCTAAAATATACCTGCCGGTAAAATATCGCCGGCAATAAGTAAACGCTTCGAGCGCCGGCAGGCAGGCAGGCAGGGAGGGAGGGAGGGAAAGAGGGAGGGAGGTAGGTGATGGCGCGTCAACGCTGCTGATAACACACACACACACAGGAGGAGGAGGAGCAGCCCCGAGTGACGCGACGAACGCTTTAACCTGCATGTGTGTGGGGCTGTCCTGCCGCCTCATTACCTCTTGGTTACAGCCTTTGTGCCGATGACATCATTACTTTTTAAATTAGTTGAGAGGCGTCTCCAAGGTGTGCGAGCTGGCGTGTGGAGGCTTCTTGGGAGAGAGGGTGTGTGTGTGTGTGTGTGTATGTGTGTATGTATGTGTGTGTGTGTGTGTGTGGGTTTCTGTCATTGGTGTGTTTATTTGTACATGTGTGTATGTACTTGCCATATATATATATATATATATATATATATATATATATATATATATATATATATATATATATATATATGTTATGAATGAGAATAACCTTCAGTGAGGCTTGTATAATCATTGGTAAAGTCACGTTGAGGAACTTTTTGCTCCACAGGAGTCCATCAGTTTCGAGATTCTGATTGTAGCGCAGCCTTGAAGCTGCTGGAACCTCATAAAATGGATCCAAGGTTTATCATCGAGCACCCACAGCGCCCTATAAGTCGTCCACTTCCATTGGGCGAGAACATGAATAAAGGAGTGCATTGTTGTGTGTATGTCTTTGTGAGTTCAGGGTAGTTTAGGAGTAAGTCTTCGGTGTATTCAGTTTGGCAATACATATTGGGCATGAGAGGTCTTGAGATAACTGTAATGTTTTAAGGATGGGTCGTAGTCAGAGTGCAGAAGAAATTGGTGTAACTTGCATATGTGTTTAGGGAGTGTAGTTTCAGACGAGCGTGTACCTGGTGAGGTTGTGTTTGAGACTGGGCTGGGAAGGCGTTTGTTTAGCGAGTGTCGTTTTTCATATCTTTTGTCACCGTTGTGTTTGCTGGGGGTGAGGACATCTGTGAGTATAGGCTGGTGGTTGGTGGAGAGATTTGGATGTGAAGGATCTAGTGTAGATGGAAAGAACTGAATTCCGAGCATAATTGGTTGTGATGATACTGGAAGAATCTTTGTTTCATTTTGCTGGTCCTGAGTGCTTGTAGTTGCTAGGTAATCATCATATGTATGCGCTTATGTATATGTCTCTGTATATGTATATGTCTGTGCGTATGTGAGGCACTGTTAAAGCATCAGAGTAGATTCACATGAAACATAACCTTGCATAGTGACAAGAGTTTTTTTTCCCCCCTCAGTCCTTCACCCCCTCAAACTTTCCAGCTCTTCCAGTGTGTGGGTTAAGGTCTGTTCATTCTGACCCTCAATGAGTTGTACGGCAGTGAGTGTGTGTCAGAGGTTATCACGAACCGAGATGTTATCAGAGGAAAGTCTTTCGTCTTTGCCAGCAGGCAGTAGTGAACCGTGAAGGGTGAATCTCTTGAACTGCTCCCCTTGGTTTCATATCTTGCTTGATCACCACTCGTTGAGCGCCGCAGCCAGCCAGCTCCCACAAGCGCTTTTAACTGCCACGGTCAACGGAGCATTTGTTCACCATGCTGTTCGCGCAAGACTCACTCTCATTCGAGAAGTCTGGTGGTCGCAACTTGAGGAGCGGCTTTGAATATCGTTTGTCTTTTATCGCATCCTTTTCTATTAAGGACAGAAAACATATGTTAACCAGGACCCTCGGTGCCTGGTACCACATGTGCGCCACTTGCCTCTAGGCGGAGGCTACTGGCGGAGGCTAGTGGTGGTCGCCTGGTTTGACGTGGAGGGAACTGCGCAGAGCTTGGGTATGGCAGAGTTGCACCAGTGTAGTAAGCAACCTGCTGTACCCGACTGACAACATGGGGAGAAGGTAATCTTAGTAGCCGACCACACACACACACACACACACACACACACACACAGTGTGACGTGTGTTCTTGAGACGAAGGGTCTTTCCCGTGGGGCGCCGTCCTCTCGGCAAGAGTCAGAAGGGCACTAAAGTTTCAGGGGCCTCCAAGGCTGAACTCCGTCTCATGATTCAGCCACAATGAATGAAGAAGAATATTAAGCTCGAAGGCCGAGCTCTTGTGATTAGCCGTGTCCTGTGTCTTGAAGGTGACTCACGGTGTCGTGAGGAATGTCCAGCAGCGTTCGACGCTCTTATTTCCGGGACGTGGACGAGCCACGTCAGATGTACAGAATAGACAAACAACATCTCAGTTTAGCGTAGGACTGTGTTGGAAGTACCACGGTGGTCCGAATACGGACGCGTTCACCTCGCCCATAGACGCCATCCTTGTGCTTTCGCCCTACAGCCACGTTTACTTACCCCTCCCCCCTCCTGCCACACCCACGTGGCTCAGAAGAGGTCACACGAAGCTCACACAGACTCGCACACACAAAGCCCGTCTCAGAGGCTCCGCTGACACCCACCACCTCTCGAGGCCCCCGGGAGCCACGGCACCTTGCCCAACACAATCAGGTGGTTGAGACGGTGCGACTCCTGCCTGAGACCTCGACAAAGGACGGTACAATAACTATTCATCGGATGTTGATTAAAATATTGGCTACTTAGCGGGCGCTTGTTGACGGCGTCCGAATGCGCCGGCGGTAGGCTTCAGCCGCTGGGGATACGGTGATGCTTAACCGCACTCCGTCGCTCTAACTCACTTCCAGAATCTCTCTCCAGTTTGCCATCATATGTGTCACTAGCGAATGGATGAATAGTTCTGTCTCGTTTGTCTCCGTCGTTAGCTAGTTGACGGAGGAAGTGGCCGAGGTCGAGGGGGATGATTCCGGAGACGTTTGTGTTACTCCCTCCACAGAGGCGTGTTGGTGTTGATACCGTCCTCTGTGTTCACTCATCAGTCATCAGCTGTAGTTCATGGCCTTAATCCCACTGTCAAGGGATGATTACCGCGGGATTCTAGCGTTAATCCCCTGAGCACGACGGCGCGGGCCTTAAGCACGACGTTACGAACCTGTGGCATGATGTTACGACCGCTCAAAACGACACCGGGAGCCTTAAGCACGACGTTACGACCCTGTGGCATGATGTTACGACCGCTCAAAACGACGCCGGGAGTCTTAAGCACGACGTTACGACCCTTGAGCACGACGTTACGTCCCTGGAGAGTGATTTTACGACCCTTGAGCACGGCGGCACGACCCCGTGGGTTTGACTGATCTTAGCCGATGACCGAAGGCCAGGCCAATCACATCCCAAGTGTCGTTCCGTCGTGCTGAAGGGTCGTACCTTCTCGCTCAAGGCTTGTACCGCCCTCCTAAAACAGTTGTACCGTCGTCCTCAATAACTGTGCCCTCGTCTTCAGGGGTTGTTGTACCTTCATCTTCAAGAGTTGTTGTACCGTCGTCTTCAGGGGTTGTTGTACCGTCTTCAGGGGTTGTTGTACCTTCATCTTCAAGAATTGTTGTACCGTCGTCTTTAGGGGTTGTTACACCGTCTTACCCATGGGATAAAGCCAAGGACAAAAATAGGATTCAGTTGTTTATTTCTCTTTAACCAGACGAAGAAGACGAGAGACGAAAATTTCACTCCGGAACTGACGAGACAGTTGTACAGACTACAACATCGCAACAACAACAACAACACCTGTGTGTACACTGTACTCCGGCACACTCAGTTACACGCAAGAACCAAATTTCGTCCGGAAGAAAGAACACTGGCATGGAAACCTGCAGGGCGTATAATCCTTAAGGAGACCGTTAATGAGCTTATTTACGCATGTGTGTGTGTGTGTGTGTGTGTGTGTGTGTGTGTATCAGGTTCTGCAAGATCGTCGGCAGAGGAGGCCCCGCTCAGCACAACATCCCGGACGCCATTGTGGTCGGGAGAATGGCTTGCCGGCCTCACGAATGTATAGCGGCGGAGACGGATGCCTCCCGGCCTGACAGTCGGGGCCTGGCAGGTCGGGGTAGTTCGCCCACGCGAAACAACCCCCTCTCGCTCTCCCTCCCTCCCTCTCTCTCATGAACACAGGGCTGGCCAGATATTCTCACGCGGGCACTCAAAACATTCCCAGAGAAACAGGAGAAAATAAAAAAACGAAGGAAAAAAAAAAGAAAAGGAAAAGAAGGAGGATCCTCATATACTCCTGAGTTCTGAAGGGACGTGTGGGACCTTAGAGTCACCCTAGAACTCGCGCCCTTATTGCCCTAATGGGGTGTGGGGGGGGGGGATTGTTATGAACGCCGCAGGACCGGAAGTGGAAGCAAACGAGCGGCCATTACCGCCTGTTAGTGTCGATGCCGTGTGTGGGGGGGAAGGGGAAAACATGTGCCATCCACTGAGTGTTTGGCTTAAAAAGATACTCGTGGCTGTTATTGACCAAACGAGTGCCAGAGAGACGCCCCGCCCGGGCGCCGCTCGCTTCGAAACTGGCTCTTATCGCCGGGGATCACACGAGCGAATTTTATCGTGCTCCCCGGCTGTGAGTGAGTCCTCTCGCAGAGAGATGTTTTAGGAGATGAGAGACAACTGCGACACTCGCCGCCGCACGAGAGAGACAGAGAGAGAGAAAGAGACACACACACACACACGCGCGCGCAAACACTGGACACGACGCTGGCTCCACCAGCGTCTTCAACCAACCGCCGCGGACGGGCGCAGGGAGCGAGCTCAGAGGGACCCACTGGGCTGGAGTAAATATTCGAAATATCATTATATTCTCCAAGTATCTGAATACTCAATACATTCTCATAAATTTCATCCCTTGTAATTGACCTTAAGAAAAAAGGATATTTAGATTGTATCCATGACAACCGAGGGGCGACATCAAGTTAATCAAGAGTTTGGAAACATGAAGGGAAATGTATAGAATATATAGAGTTTTTCAGCGTTATGTAAGACAGATAGGCAAACACATAGACCGAATTTTGTCATGTGGCTTTCGATCTAAATCAAAAGCTTTCAAAATCTAATACTCTCGTAATGTACGTATCCTGTAGCACCATCATCTCGTCCTTTGATAGATAAGCGGAGGTTCGATCCTTTCCCAGGGTCCGATGATCGCCATTTGCCCATATGATGTCATTTGCCCAGAAAGTTTCGTATGCATGTGATGATGATCCTCCTCGTGTAAGCTTTCGGGTGTTCCCAGACCTCGGTGTGAACAATAGATAGGAGGAGAAATACACCCTCCCTCCCTCCCTCCCTCCTCCCTCTCGTCCAACCGTATGTACAATTTTCTTTTTTGGGGGACCCTCGCGATTTTTTTGATTTTTTTTTTGTCAAGGGCATCGGAAGTACAGTGAGAGAGAGAGAGAGAGAGAGAGAGAGAGAGAGAGAGAGAGAGAGAGAGAGAGAGAGAGAGAGAGGATGGATGGGGGGTGATACTGGAACGTATGAAACTGGCTGCTTGACATCGTATTATGAAGTCTTAATACACTAAATTAATACAAGTGAATGCCTCTTTACTCCCATTGTCTGGCGGCCTTTGTGTGTGTCTCCTCCCCTCTCCTCCCTCCCCCCCTTCCCCCCCCCATCCCCGCAGTAACGTACGACAAGTTGATTCTGTTTGGACGTAGCATAATAACAGGGAGTCCCGCGCAGCCAGCACCGCGCTGACAAGGCTCACCGCCCTGCCGCTCTCTCTCTCTCTCTCTCTCTCTCTCTCTCTCTCTCTCTCTCTCTCTCTCTCTCTCTCTCTCTCTCCGTAGTGTATATAAGTACTGTACTAGACTGCAGTCGACCCCGGTACATCATCATTTACCAGTACAACGTTCATGGCTTCATGGGGGTAAAAAAAAAAGAGGAATGAACTGCGGGATAGCCTCTGAGAAATCAGTCACATACCATTGCCCAGTGGTGGCCTTTGAGACTGGCTTCACTAATGAGGATGACACGATATTTAAGGTATTCAGTCCTTTCAATACGTGTCTGTTAATAAACATTCAAGCTGCTAAGTGATGGGAGGACAAGAAGATATCTATGACCCTCTTACTCCTCTATTTATTTCATTGACCTGCCCATGATCACTGACCTACACCAAAGTGGCCTCCCAACAACACTTCATCAATAAAGAAAATGAAATGCTTTTTACCTCCATCTTCTTCCCTGATTGGACCGAGAAATCATTTTGAAATTGACGGTCTTTCTGATGCTCTATCCCCCACTAGATCAACGCTCCTATCCTTCTCGAAAATGAGCTGCACCAGATCTGTTTGTTTTGCTAGTGACACCTCACCTCGTCACCGCTCAGCTGACGGGCACTCCTGGGTGTAGGGAAGCTACAGTCCTCGGTCTCACCACCGTCAGGCTGTTCCTCCACGCTGCGCAGCTCCCCACCTCCTCACATCGCCTACTGGCTTTGTTGGTTATGTTCCTGGATCGTCGAAACAAGAAGTGAACCCACCCAGAGTTACACCTGTTTCTTGCTTCCTCTTGACGTTTTCTTCCTCCAAATTCCATCCAGATTAATACCAGTTTCGTGTTTCATCTTCATGTTTTCTTTCTCCAATCATCATCACCCCACTTCACATCACACCCTCACACTTCCTCTCGTCCAGTCAGCTTCATAATTTCTTGTGTCTGTAATTGCGAGTTTCAGCAACCCATCGGATGTCACAATTACCGAGATCACATTCCAGGGATGTTGAACAGGCTTGTACTGGATCTATGATCTTTTCGTATTTGTTCTTCATTTTCCCAATGTTCTTAAGTTTTCGTTGTTTTTCAGTTTTCCGGATGTTCTTCAGTTTTCTGGATGTTCTTCAGTTTTCCGGATGTTCTTCACTTTCTTCTGTTGCACCTTAGTCACCCGTTGTTCAATCTTCCGTTGTTCAGTTTTCCCGTTGTTCTCCAGTTTTTGTCCTTGTACGCTGCCACATCCTGTTGTTTTTAGCCGCCCTTGTCTCTCCCTTGTTCGTTATTTCCTTCATCCTTATCATCCATTCTTGTGCCCACAATCCTTCCTTTCATTCCCTCTCATTATTGTTAACCCCCTCCTCCAGTGTCCTCACCCTCTGCATTTTTGCGTGTGTCTTGTTTCTGTCCGCTTTGTGTCCCTTTATCATGGCATCTCCTCTTATCTCACCCTTACTTTGAACATTATCTTTAAACAATTATTCTCCCTCTTTGTCCCTCGTTTGATTTTTATATCTTCAGAGTCCGTGCATTATAGACTTTATTATATATCTCTCCACTCATCTCTCTCTCTCTCTCTCTCTCTCTCTCTCTCTCTCTCTCTCTCTCTCTCTCTCTCTCTCTCTCTCTCTCTCTCTCTCTCTCTCTCTGTTTTTGCTTTTAGCTTTTGATAGTCACCTTTCATTTTTTTTCCTGTCTCATTTCTCGTATTTTTCACTTCTCTGTCTTCTCTTATCCTCCCTGAACCGATTACTTCCTCCTCCTCCTCTTCCTCTTCTTCTTCTTCTTCTTCTTCTTCTTCTTCTTCTTCTTCTTCTTCTTCGTCTTCTTCTTCTGTGTCTTCACCATCTTCACCATACGTGCCCCTGTCTCCTGGCCCGTCTTCAACAACACTCTCCTTCTTTATTTCCCCCTCTCTCTTCCCCTCCCCCCATCCCTTCACCCTCTTCCCTCAGGACGTCCCCGGAGGGGGGCGCGCGCGGGGGTCTCCTCCCCCTCTTTCTCCCTCACTCTCCTCCCTCCGGTGGGTGCGGAGGCTTCCCTGGAGCGCGGTGAGTGATGCCGGGGCAGCCCCGCCCCCTACGGATGAGGCCACAACAAACAGCCATTAGCCGACAAAATAGGCAACATAGACGGGCATGGCGCCTCGTGAGGGGCCTTTGTGTTGTTGCGCCTGCCGGAGGAGCACCATCTCGGGCCTTTTAGTACAATTTTAGTCTCGACTGATCCAAACACAGGAGTTGTTGTGGGGCTCGTCTGGGGTTATTTATGACGCGGGTCCTCCCTCTTTCCCCCTCCCTTATGTCTTGCCTCCGTGGGAAGTTAACCCCACCCCTCACCCAGGACCCCGTAGATGTGCGCAACCCATCTCTCTCTCTCTCTCTCTCTCTCTCTCTCTCTCTCTCTCTCTCTCTCTCTCTCTCTCTCTCTCTCTGGGTTCCTTCCGTAAAAGATGATTGACCGAGATTTTTTAAGGATATCTTTTTTATTTTTTCCATTAATATGTCTCGACCCGGTTCACGAATACCGTAAAGCTGGTATGTTGTCTTTTCGATGTTTGCTGATGATCCTGTCTACTGTCTTACTCTAAATCGTTATGTTAGGGGGGGAAAAAATCAGATATTACAGTCTGTTTAAGATTAACATGCGGCTTTCTCTCTCTGACTCCTTGTTTACATAATTCATTTAGCTCTCCCAGGTAATATAGAAGTCTTTCTTCCACACACACACACACACACACACACACACACACACACACACACACACACACACCACACACACACACACACACTGTCTGTATGTTTCTCCCATTTTCTCGCAGTACACGTAAGCGTGTGGTGTTTCTGGACTCCGCCTACAGGTGGGTACACCATGAGCGGAAAGTCATCTTCCTCGAGGCTGTATCATCGTCGGGAAGCAGAAAGGCGTAGAGTCGTCCAGGATTTTCCAGCCTCAAAGGGAGTCCACTTTACCCTGCCCCCGTTTGGAGAGCCTCCTTGAAGCTTCAAGGGCTCCATAGAAGAGGACCCTTGGGTTCATAACTAACTTTAGGCGAGTGTGAGTGTATGTCATATGGATATTCATAAACGTGCTCATACTTCTTCTAATTAGAGTCCATATTTTTGCAGAGGGATCATCAGTTCGTTTCATGATTACACCACAGAAGACAACAGGGAAGTTTATGCCTATTCTTTTTCTTTTTTAGAAAACTCACAAGAGCAGGTTCACTGTCGCCTTTCCCGTCCACATAAATCTACCCGTAATTTAACGCTGTAAATTAACGAGAGAGGTCGCCCACTCCTGTTGTGGAATTTCCTCCGACTCTCCTTTTTGAAAGACTTTTTTCTTTAAAAAAAAGAAAGAGCATCGCTTAGGTTCTGTATCGCCTATTGAGTCCCAGGCCTGATCTCTTGCCCTGGGAAGACGATCCAACCCTCCCTCCTTCCCTCCACGACGTCGTAAACAAGACGCCCTGATTTACCGCACCCGAACAAGACTTTAAACAAGAGTCTCTTAAATTCCACCTCCTCCCCCTGGAATAAACTCACATTTCTCTCCCGGGAACTTTAGTCATTGTTTGGAAGAATTTCCGAGTCCAGTAAGTATCAGTTAGCTGTTGTGTTGCGAGACACGATGTTTAGGGGGATTAGATTCCCTCTTTTACTCTCAAGTACAAAATAAACATTGTCTTCACGTGGATAGATCAGCAGGTTTTAGCGCCATTGGAAACCCGATCCGGGTACTGTCTTCAGCCTCTCCCGGCTTTTAGAAAACTGTTGATCGACCGTGTGGATAATGCCAGTCCGGCAGGCGTAGAAAATAGGTCTTTTCTCGGAAGCCATTTCGAGAGAATGGACCTCCAGGACCCGCGTCTTTTCACGGCGAGATTTCTCATTATGGTAATGTAGTTATGGCTGCGAAATGTGATGGGTTATGCAGGACCCGGTGGCTACAGCATGTGATACATTCAACACGTGATGGCTACAGTATGTGATACATGCAACACGCGATGGCTACAGCATGTGATGCATGCAACACGTGATGGCTACAGCATGTGATACATTCAACACGTGATGGCTACAGCATGTGTTGGCAACAACATTTGATGACTACAGTATGTGATGGCTATGACCTGTGCTGTTTACAGCGTACGATGGTTACAGTATGTGATGATCACAGCATGCGAGGGGTGGGGGGGGGGGCTTAGAAGACGTGGTGACTACAGGTTGTGATGGCTACAGCGTGTGATGACCACAGGTTGTGATGACTACACTACATGTAAGGGCTGGTACAGCAAAAAAGGCAAGGATGATTGCATCAACTCACAAGGGGACCTAGACACACTGCTGAGTTAGTTCGCTGCATGGTTGATGAAATTCAGCCCACCTAGATTAAGTGAGGGTGTAAGGAGAGTGAGAGAAGGCTTCATAATGAATATCATCCAGCAGAAGATAAGCTTCAGGAATCTATGTGTGTGTGTGTGAGGGAGAGAGATGGACTTGTGAGTTGACATTGCCCCCATTCTGACTGGTTAAGGAGACATAAAATGTCGGTTGGCAAGTATTAGAAAAGCGTTTATGTTTATGGATTAAAGAATATTCAGCAAGATGTTTGCATCTTACAATGAGGCCAAAACTGAAATGTGTTTCTTAGGCTTTGGTCACCATCCTTACTGAAGCACAGAGAACTAATAGAGAGAGTGCAGAGGAAGGAACCAAAGTTGATATGAGAGTAAAGAGGGTTAAATTACAGGGAAGGGCCAGAGGCCTTGAATTTGTCCACCTTTGAAGAGAGTAGAGTGAAGGGTGACCTGATCACGATCTTCAGATGTTTTTAACCCAGACCTGATGATGACGTAGACACTGAACAGATCTTCGAAAGATTAAGGGACTGGGAGAACCAGAGGACGTACAAGAAATTAAGGAAGGAACTTGCTGAACATATTGAGTTATGTGGAACACTTGTAACATTACAGTGGTGGATGAATGGAAGAGAATAGACGAGGCAATATTAAATGTCAACAGTATAACACAAGTTTAAAAAGTTGTGTGATAGTAGGAAATGCTCAAAAATGTGTGTGTGTGTGTGTGTGTGTGTGTGTGTGTGTGTGTGTGTGTGTAACTTACTAAGAGAGTTAATGATGCTAGTTCTTCTGACCTTTAAGAACTTCGAATTCAGTGTGGGACTTTGATAGTACATATCCCTCTGTCATACTAAGATAGGGAAGATGCACTTACCTACGTACATCAAGTACAGACAGGCGAATGTCTCCCGCCTTCCTGTCCTCTGTCATGCATGTGTTACCGTCGCTTCTGTGTGTGTGTGTGTGTGTGTGTGTGTGTGTGTCTGTGTTCCTGGCAAACATGGCCAAGATCCTCTGCATCATCTGAGTTGATTAGAAGATGTTTGCCCCGTGCCAAATACGGCTCATTAACGAAAGGCAATTTTATTCTGAATACCGACGCCTCTCTACTTTTGCCTCACTACCCTCTGTAAGTCTTGTGATCTCTCCCACGACCACAGACGGACTCAGAGGGATCCAGTGGTCTGTTTGCTGTCTGGATTTCTTTGTGTTGCTTTTGTGAAGAGAAGGAAGAATTTTTTTTTCAGCTGGTGTAAACACCCTGGGGAGAGAGAGAGGAGGGGAGGGGGTTTGTTCCATGGAAACTAACAGGGGAATTATAGAAATGCATATATGTAAGTATTAGACATAAAGCCAATAACGTTGGGAGGGAAAAATAACATGAAGGGAATATGATTTTAATGTTTGGAAACATGAGATTGTTCGTGTCATTGTTTGTACGAGAGGGCCTGCAAGGTTGTATATATATATATATATATATATATATATATATATATATATATATATATATATATATATATATATATGAATATATATATTGTTACGCACTGCTTGTTGTGGATAGTTATAAGTACCCGATTTTCGTCCGGGGTCAAATGCATCTTTGATAGGGTTACACACATTACACGACGCTAGGTTCCTAAGCCACTAACTCGCTAGGATCCTAAGACACTAACCCGCTATGATCCTAAGCCACTAACCCGCTAGGGTCCTAAGCCACTAACCCGCTATGATCCTAAGCAACTAACCCGCTAGGGTCCCAAGCCACTAACCTGCTGGGTTCCTGAACCACTTGCCCACCCGTTTCAATCTCCCCCTTCGATAAACAGGAAACCCAAAGGGAGTAATATTTGTAGCTCGTTCCTCCAGGGTACTCTGTCTACCGTAGGTGTATGGAAATGAATTCAGACTACTTCACACACACACACACACACACACACACACACACACACACACACACACACACACATACACACACACACACGCACACTCTCCCCGTGTCACGTGCCAGATCTTCCACCTGCTGACAGTGTCTTGTGTCACACAGCCTGCGTCAGGACCCCTGGTCATCCCTCTGCTGACACTCTCACAGCGCACCACCCGTGTCAGGAGGAGGGTCTCTGTCTCTTCTGACGCCCTTTGATGCCATCCTCCCTGCGTCAGGAGCCACATAGATCTTGCCCC
>NC_092260.1:26804698-26807198 GCF_036320965.1 Panulirus ornatus | reverse complement strand
GCCACTGAGGTAGATCCTAAGCCGTAGCGTACAAGAGGGATGGCAGGCTTTGAGGTCTTTTTCCTCTGATTTTTGCGGACCGAAGTCACTTCGTTCCATAACCTTCTGTGATGTAAGACGCTCGTAGGTTTATATCCAAGATCAATAGAGAGCTCCCATTGAGGATGTCAGCGATTGTGAGACAGATCGTCTAGCCTGGGTGAATGGCAGAATTGTAGACCACCAGCTGTTAATAGGAATTCTTAAGCTTATATCCTACCCTTAGAACAGAATCTCGTGCCTTTGTGTCTATAACACAAGTACTCAGACTTCGATTTCAGCCCCAAAGCTTCATCCCCCCATCTCCGCGACTGTCTAGATATAAGATAGTTTCGTCGAATCACTCGGCTCCAGTGAACACAAATTCATATAAATCAGGTTTGAGTGGAAGGCATCAGTCTGGTAGACAACTTGGGGGACAAAATATTGATAGAATCGTCTTCCTCTGTTGATTTTGGCGGGAATACAATGGTTCGCCATCTGGTGACACAAAAAGCGCGCGAAAATGAGAAGTGAAAGAATCGGCACCAATGACAAAGGACCAATCACGACGCACACACTCGCACCTTTGTGGCGGGAAAATACATTTAGTCGAAGGTAAACAAACGGCGGGAGGGTGGATCGTCGACTTTCAAGTTGGGCGGGGAAGTAAGTGCACATTTTCTCAATTTTTATCACATTCTTCTGCAGACGTATCATTCGGCTTCGGTTTACGGAGTTCTCTCTTTCATATATATATATATATATATATATATATATATATATATATATATATATATATATATATATATATATATATATATATATATATTCAACAGTGTTAACAAAAAGATTTGAGATGCTGGACTGTGCTTCAAGAGCCATTGTTGTATGATAGTGTGTCTGTGTGTGTGTGTGTGTGTGTGTGTGTGTACATAATTTTAACATTGTAGTCTTGGCCCAAGTTAGATATATTGCTGAATCGAAGGATGGCAGTACGACAGTGGCTCGGGGCGGAGCAGACCACTTGGTAAGTATGGCAACAAGAGCTTCAACTACTTTAACAACAACTCTTAATGACCTGATGGACTATTCTTTCAGGGGATCGGTCGAGGGATAGTGACCCAGCGTGGTTATGGAGGTCCAGGGGGCAGAGCCGATACGGTTAGACGCTTAGAGAATGGCCTTCCTGGGCAACCCATTAAAGGGGAGGTGCTAAGGGCGAATTGTCAATAACGTCTGTAAGGGAGACTTTGTTTGTGGAAGGCGTCCCGTAAGAGAATGGGGGCGCAAGAAGAGGGAAAGATCGGAGGATATTCCCGAGAGGGTTTTTTGGAGTCTGGGTAGCTAGATGGGAGGAAGGGGGAGGCGGGCTGAAGGGGGAGGAGGTCGTTGGAGTTACTTCTAGTAACTGTCTTTGAAGGAAATCATGGGGTGGGGAGGTCGGCCGCTTGTGGAGGGTATCTCGAAAACTGTCTTAATACGAAGGGTTTACATGAATGGTGTGCCATCATCTGTGACGATGACCGACTATCATGTCTTAGATGTTGGTGGTGGGTGGGATGCTGCATAGCCATGCTGCTCATCCCATGAGGGGGATGCACAAGACACGAGTGCATCTGGGATACTTGATGCATCATAGATTCTCCCAGTACTTGCAGGGTTTCGTGGGTGATCACCTACCCTTGTTTTATAGGGTTTAATAATTGATCATTATCAACCCTGTCTCGGCAGGATTTATCGGGCAATAAGCAACTAAGTATACGCAAGTTTTACCGGGTCATCACGACCCCGGTGCTTGCATGGTTTAATAGGTCATCATTACATCAGTGCTTGCATGGTTCAATAGGTCATCATGAACCCGGTGCTTGCATGGTTTAATAGGTCATCATTATCCAGCACCAAAAAAAAAAAAAAAAAACAGTCGTCATCTCATTTATTGAAGCAACACGGCGGTATGGCGGGAAAATGAACCTGTTGATTAATTTTCTTCGCAATTAATTTTGATATCAGCAAAAGAAAGATTGAATATCAGGCCAATTTTTTTCCTGACAGACAGACAGACAGACAGACAGACGCCGAAACTGTATCATCTGACGATGGTTATTATTGTTGCTCTGTCGGAGCCACGGGGGACACGTCTGGTCGCAAGGGGAGTGCAGCTGGATGGTACGATGGTACCACGCGCCATCACTACCAGAAGGTGATGAGGAGTAGGATACGAGTCCCTCAGTGAAGCACTTCAGGCAAACGAATCGATTCTGTGGCTTTGGAGGATATAGACCACGTGAGAGAATTCCAGAGGTGACGATTACGAATACCCCACAAATATTTAATTTACTTTTGAGTGTTTTAGTTGCCCGAATTTTCTTTTTTATCTCTTTTTCTTCTCTGGGGCCGTAGGAGAGGGTGCGCCTCGAGGATCAGTCAGGACGATGTGATGAGAATGGTTTACCGTGACTCTCCGACCTCCCACTGACCA
>NC_092260.1:26797198-26802198 GCF_036320965.1 Panulirus ornatus | reverse complement strand
CGAGGGCCGCATATCCGCTCAGCCCACCAGCGTCATTAAGAAGCATATGGCTATTCGACCAACTGAGTATCCCTTCGTTCACTATATAGAGGCAACAGTAGCTTTGACAGAGCTCGCTTGCAACACGGAGGTGTACGAACATGATGTTTAGTGCTTAAGAACTCGGTTCTCTCTCTCCGGCACTCTTCAGCTCTCACATACCACAGTGTGAACGTCCTCTCATATGCAGGCAACCTTGCAGTTGCATCAGAACATCGAAAAACTACGCAAGTGAACCATGAATTTGACTCACTTCGTCGCCGATTTAAAATACTGTCTCGCTTAAACTAGAATATCTGTTTTGAACGCTTGCTGGGATATGAGTTCGACCCTGTAAGCTCTACATATTATTTTGTATTCAGTCCTAAACAGACAAAAAAGAAATGAGGAATCCGATTACAAAACCTTCTGGACCGATGTAATTTCGTTTAGAATCGAACACCTTATCGCAGCTGTTTTCACTGACTCTTTCTTATCTATGTCTGTTAATAATCCTGTCTCTCGTGACTTTATGATGTGGCCACTGTCTTGTCAGTCACTCAACCTTTCCTCTTTTTCTCTGTGTCCTGTCCCCCGTTCCTTTCCTTCCGTTATTTACTTCTTTCTCTGTACCTTCTCCCCATCCATTCCACCCCCCCTCCTTGCTCTCTCTCTCTCTCTCTCTCTCTCTCTCTCTCTCTCTCTCTCTCTCTCTCTCTCTCTCTCTCTCTCTCTCTCTACTTCCCTCCTTCTCTATCTACCCTACCCTTCTCTTATCTCCCTACCTGCGTATATGTTTACCCTTCTCTCTCTACCACTCCTAGTCTTTATCTATATCATAGTTCCTCGTCGTCCCCCATCCCCTCCCGCCACTTCTACCATCCATTCGATATCCCCTCCCCCTCCCCCCACTCCCCCCCCGTCTCCTTTTAGCCTTTCCTCCCTTAACATACTCTCCTTTTCATACCCTCCCTCGCTCCCTCTGTGTCTGCTGCTCTCCCCTCCACCGCCCTGTGCATGGCCCATTGCCCCTGCCATCAATTGGGTTAGGTCTAGTGGGCTATTGAGTGCGTGAAGGACCCGTGGAAAATGTGACAGATGTATTACGTCAGTGCGCGTTTGTTAGGTTTGTTTATGACGGCGGGGTCGGGAGGTCGTGCTCTGCTAAAATATACGTACGTATACCCCCTCCCTCCCTCCACACTCGCCCGCCAACCCCTCGGCCAACGGCATCTTTTCCTCTATAAGTGTTACTCATCTCTGTAACGTAACGCTAGACTGTAACGTTACGTTCTAAAATGTTATGGTTTTTCTTGGTGTTGCTATTTCCGTCGTCGTGGATGTTAAGTTCCCGAAGAGCGAACTCCGACCTGAGTCCCTGAGAGCGCGGATTTTGAAAACGTAAACAAAAGGAGTGGCCAGCCGAACTAAAACTACCGACACCACACCGAAAATAATTCACACACGCTCGCTAACAACTGGATCTCTCATCCCCTCCCCCCCCTAAATAATGCAATGAGTGGGGCTTTTAGACAGAGACCAGTGACTCTGAATCACCATGAAATGCCGTAGAGGATATCATTGTTAGTCTCAATGGCCAAGTGGGCATGAGAGCTTCGGTGGGATTCTCTTAGAAGGGCATTGTGGAGTTCGCAAAGGTCTCACCGTCACCCTCTTTGTTTTCACGGCCGGCTGATGTTTGGGAGCATGAATGATGATGATGGTGATTATTAAAAGTCCCATTGTTATTTAAATGCCCGGGTTGACACTGGAGTAGTTATCGTTTATTACGCTTCTCCGGTGCCGGGAGGGAGGACCCAGGACGAGTGGTGCGGGGGGCGGCCGAGGTGGTGGATGCTGCGGCGAACATCGATAATGTTTCTCACGTTGCGATAGACCGCAGCCTTCGTGCTCCCGTTGACCCACCCACCCGCCCGCCCGGTAGGATGTAGTCATGGAGGGACACCGCCCACCTACCCGATGGGTTAGATATGATCCTGGGACCCACCCGCTCCCGGGATTAAACACGTATAGTTGGGTGAGTGACCAGCCCATCCTGCCTCTATGATTGAGTTGTGGTCTTGTCGGTCTGTTTAAGACCGTCCGCGCCTGCCCTCTTAGCCAGTCCTTATCTCCTGTGTGTCTGTATCTGTCGTCTGGCAGACGCTGGCTATAGTGAATCACGGGTTTAAGCTCTGCTTCCTCTCTTCAGCTTCTGTGAAGCTTGAAGGAGGGAGGTCACAGAACGTGTGGGAGTTCCATCCTCCTCACGGCTTAACCAGCACATCACAGTCATAATCGGTCCTCCATCATCTTGTCCGCTTGCTCGCGGTTGCGCCGTGAGCGAAGTGTCACCTTCGGCCGGTTTGTATCACGAGAGAACAGTTTCGTCGAAAAACTTGTCACTGAAAAGGAGTACACCTTCTCCCTGCCACTGTTTCCAGCGCAGCCTTTGGGCTGCAAGAACCTTTAGGGAAAGGGTCCTGGGATTTTGAACATATATCTATATATCTATTATCTATAACTATCTATCTATCTATCTATCTATCTATCTATCTATCTATATATATATATATATATATATATATATATATATATATATATATATATATATATATATATATATGGATGAAAGTAGCAAGGATGAATATGTACATGTGTATATATGTGTATGTATGTATACGACGAAGTGTATAGGTATGTATATGTGCGTGTGTAGGCGTTTATGTGTATACATGTGTATGTGGGTGGGTTGCGCCATCCTTTCGTCTGTTTCCTTGCGCTACCTCGCTGACGCGGGAGACGGCGATTAAGTATGATAATATCGAGAAAAAAAAAATATATATAAAGGCTAGTCAGCTCTTACATGATGCCTAGATCTGACACTTTTAAGATACAGCTTCAGTATCGCGCTACAGCGGGCACTAAATAACTTGCCTCACCGTATGTAATCAGCCGAGCGTATGGAGTGAACGTGACTATATAAGCGAAGCATCACGCCTCCCCCATTACTCCCACACACCCACATCTCCTTCCTCCCCCCTCCTGTTATACAGCCCTCCCCCCACTACAAACGCCTCCCTCCTCCTCCTCCTCCTCCCCTTCCTCCTCCCACAGAGAGAGAGAGAGAGAGAGAGAGAGAGAGAGAGAGAGAGAGAGAGAGAGGTTTTCCGGACAAAAGGTTTGAAATATACGGGGCTTGACGGTGTGGGGGGGGGGGGCCTCTTTATTGCACTATCCCCTGCTTACATCTCTCTCAGTGAGTGTGGCTCCATTAAAGGCATCACAACGCTATTAATCTAAATCCTACAGGACAAGTTCAAACCATTTTTCAGGCCAAGAAACCCTCCCACCACTCCCCCACACCCCCCTTTCTCCTTTTTATAAAAAAAAGGGGGGGATTTTCCAAAAAAAAAAAAAGGCGACTACAATTGTGTAAAAATTTTCCCGGGTTCTATCCTGAATCATAATGGCGCCACCATTTCTTAGAGTCAAACGGTGCATTATGTGCCGATTTAAAATTCAAATGGGGGCAGCATTTTACTGGAAGGAGGAACCTTTCTGGGAGCAGCTCTAACCCCCCCTACCCCCCCACCCCCACCTCCGGCGCCGATTGTGGTGTCCCTTGTGTTCTCTCTCTCTCTCTCTCTCTCTCTCTCTCTCTCTCTCTCTCTCTCTCTCTCTCTCCCCCCCCCCCGTCTCCCGTCTCTCGTCCCCGTCTCCGTCCATCCGATAACGCGCGCACGTAACCATCTTATCCGTCATACCTCAAGCTCACGTCTCTTGAATTGCTTCATCGTGTGACCTTCATCGTGGTGGCTTGGACCTGAGGTTCTCCCATACGTAGCGCCGATGACCCTCTCGCGAAGTAGCGCCGTCAGTTGGGTATGTGTGTGTGTGTGTGTGTGTGTGTGTGTGTGTGTGTGTGTGAGTGACTTTTATCGATAGTCTCTGAAGTTGTACTCAAAAACGAAGATATACAACAAGGCAGTGTGTATCCCAGCTCTTCCACTTGGGAATACATCCCCCCGACGATCTTGTAAATTTTGTGTTGTATCTTCCCAGACGCCATGACGTAAATCCTGAAGTGAAGAGAGAGAGAGAGAGAGAGAGAGAGAGAGAGAGAGAGAGAGAGAGAGAGAGAGAGAGAGAGAGAGAGAGAGAGAGAGAGGCCTCAGGCATCCGAGACATGACAGATTCCATAGGATCCCCAGATGTAAACAAGTTGTACCCCTCAAAGCATGTTTATCAGCGTATGTATATATATTCCCCCCCTCACCCCCGTCCACCCCTACCCCAATTTCTCGTTCCTGTAGTCGACAATCATATGGTAATAAGGCTTTATGTCGCCTCTGTAGGATGTAAGAGAGGGTAGGGTGGGCGGAGGCAGCCTTGGGGGCTTGGCCTCAGCATTAACAAAATGGGAGTAACAACATTATGTACACAAGGCTCGAGAGACGTGCAAGGGAAATCCTTGCCCCTGCCTTTGTCGGTATGCAAATTAACTTTGGATTATGTTCTGGCATTGTGGGAGATCAGCTGGGTATATGCTTCCATAAACACCGAAGATGAAAATGGCAAAAGTTTCGGGGTGAGGACGAGACGTGCTGCTTAGTCACGAGGAGGTAAAGAGGATATGATTTTGATTCCCGATGCACAATGGCAAACCTCAACGTAAACAAAGGTACGTTAAGGTGTTTGTTTCTCTCAAGGTCATCTCGTTATGAAGCTCCTCGTGTTGTTGTCTTGTTGTTCATATCAAGTTCGCCTCGGTCTGTGCTTGGCAGGGGCGGGTCGGGTCACCGTCATACACACGGCTCCGTTCTCAGTTGCTCGACGTAACACTGGCCGTTGGTCGTGCTGTCAGGTTGGCCACTTGACCCTAGATGGGATTGTGTCCTAGAAGAGGCTGTTGCACAGTGGTGTGTGTGTGTGTGTGTGTGTGTGTGTGTGTGTGAAAAGAAGCGTTTGTCTTACATGGG
>NC_092260.1:26779698-26792198 GCF_036320965.1 Panulirus ornatus | reverse complement strand
ACCCATATTAATCGAGAATTTACTTTCTTACATTCTATCACATACTCCCACAACTCCTGTTTCAGGAGTATTGCTACTCCTTCCCTTGCTCTTGTCCTCTCACTAACCCCTGACTTCACTCCCCAGACATTTCCAAACCACTCTTCCCCTTTACCCTTGAGCTTCGTTTCACTCAGAGCCAAAACATCCAGGTTCCTTTCCTCAAAGTCGGGGAGGAATGGGATGTATTTAGGGAATCAGTGATGGATTGCGCAAAAGATGCTTGTGGCATGAGAAGAGTGGGAGGTGGGCTGTTTAGAAAGGGTAGTGAGTGGTGGGATGAAGAAGTAAGAGTATTAGTGAAAGAGAAGAGAGAGGCATTTGGACGATTTTTGCAGGGAAAAAATGCAATTGAGTGGGAGAAGTATAAAAGAAAGAGACAGGAGGTCAAGAGAAAGGTGCAAGAGGTGAAAAAAAGGGCAAATGAGAGTTGGGGTGAGAGACTATCAGTAAATTTTAGGGAGAATAAAAAGATGTTCTGGAAGGAGGTAAATAGGGTGCGTAAGACAAGGGAGCAAATGGGAACTTCAGTGAAGGGCGTAAATGGGGAGGTGATAACAAGTAGCGGTGATGTGAGAAGGAGATGGAATGAGTATTTTGAAGGTTTGTTGAATGTGTCTGATGACAGAGTGGCAGATATAGGGTGTTTTGGTCGAGGTGGTGTGCAAAGTGAGAGGGTTAGGGAAAATGATTTGGTAAACAGAGAAGAGGTAGTAAAAGCTTTGCGGAAGATGAAAGCCGGCAAGGCAGCAGGTTTGGATGGTATTGCAGTGGAATTTATTAAGAAAGGGGGTGACTGTATTGTTGACTGGTTGGTAAGGTTATTTAATGTATGTATGACTCATGGTGAGGTGCCTGAGGATTGGCGGAATGCGTGCATAGTGCCATTGTACAAAGGCAAAGGGGATAAGAGTGAGTGCTCAAATTACAGAGGTATAAGTTTGTTGAGTATTCCTGGTAAATTATATGGGAGGGTATTGATTGAGAGGGTGAAGGCATGTACAGAGCATCAGATTGGGGAAGAGCAGTGCGGTTTCAGAAGTGGTAGAGGATGTGTGGATCAGGTGTTTGCTTTGAAGAATGTATGTGAGAAATACTTAGAAAAGCAAATGGATTTGTATGTAGCATTTATGGATCTGGAGAAGGCATATGATAGAGTTGATAGAGATGCTCTGTGGAAGGTATTAAGAATATATGGTGTGGGAGGCAAGTTGTTAGAAGCAGTGAAAAGTTTTTATCGAGGATGTAAGGCATGTGTACGTGTAGGAAGAGAGGAAAGTGATTGGTTCTCAGTGAATGTAGGTTTGCGGCAGGGGTGTGTGATGTCTCCATGGTTGTTTAATTTGTTTATGGATGGGGTTGTAAGGGAGGTAAATGCAAGAGTCCTGGAAAGAGGGGCAAGTATGAAGTCTGTTGGGGATGAGAGAGCTTGGGAAGTGAGTCAATTGTTGTTCGCTGATGATACAGCGCTGGTGGCTGATTCATGTGAGAAACTGCAGAAGCTGGTGACTGAGTTTGGTAAAGTGTGTGGAAGAAGAAAGTTGAGAGTAAATGTGAATAAGAGCAAGGTTATTAGGTACAGTAGGGGTGAGGGTCAAGTCAATTGGGAGGTGAGTTTGAATGGAGAAAAACTGGAGGAAGTGAAGTGTTTTAGATATCTGGGAGTGGATCTGTCAGCGGATGGAACCATGGAAGCGGAAGTGGATCATAGGGTGGGGGAGGGGGCGAAAATTTTGGGAGCCTTGAAAAAATGTGTGGAAGTCGAGAACATTATCTCGGAAAGCAAAAATGGGTATGTTTGAGGGAATAGTGGTTCCAACAATGCTGTATGGTTGCGAGGCGTGGGCTATGGATAGAGATGTGCGCAGGAGGATGGATGTGCTGGAAATGAGATGTTTGAGGACAATGTGTGGTGTGAGGTGGTTTGATCGAGTAAGTAACGTAAGGGTAAGAGAGATGTGTGGAAATAAAAAGAGCGTGGTTGAGAGAGCAGAAGAGGGTGTTTTGAAATGGTTTGGGCACATGGAGAGAATGAGTGAGGAGAGATTGACCAAGAGGATATATGTGTCGGAGGTGGAGGGAACGAGGAGAAGAGGGAGACCAAATTGGAGGTGGAAAGATGGAGTGAAAAAGATTTTGTGTGATCGGGGCCTGAACATGCAGGAGGGTGAAAGGAGGGCAAGAAATAGAGTGAATTGGAGTCATGTGGTATACAGGGGTTGACGTGCTGTCAGTGGATTGAAGCAAGGCATGTGAAGCGTCTGGGGTAAACCATGGAAAGCTGTGTAGGTATGTATATTTGCGTGTGTGGACGTGTGTATGTACATGTGTATGGGGGGGGGGGGTTGGGCCATTTCTTTCGTCTGTTTCCTTGCGCTACCTCGCAAACGCGGGAGACAGCGACAAAGTATAAAAAAAAAAAAAAAAAAAAAAAATATATATATATATATATATATATATATATATATGTATATATATATATATATATATATATATATATATATATATATATATATATATATATATATGTATATGTATATATAGATCTGGGAATCGAAGACCTCGGAGCTGATCCCTCCTCCTCCTCCTTCCCCCGTTCCTCCTCTTCTTCTCCAACCCCCAACCCCCCAACCTCCCACCCCTCTCCCCCTAAACTGGAGGTCCATCCGGGGCATCATCCTGCAGCGTTGTCAGTGGGGTGACATCCCGCCGCTCGATCCATCTGTTCATAGACGATATAGAAAATAGAATTTTTTTTTTTCCTTTCTTTCTTTCTCCGATAGTGTCCCCTCGCGATTAATCGACAGTCATCCGTAAATACCTCCTGGTCTGTGGTCTTGGCCACCGCATTGCTGTGCGGGCCGAGTAATGGGATCGGACGAACTGCTTACTGACCATTTAGACGAGAGGATAAATCTAACCTCCTATTTTTTACCTCCCCCCCCCCGCCAGATACAGTTATCAGTGATCAAATAAGAGGCCATGATCCCCCAGATAAAGGGGCTTTCCAGACCGTACAAGAGATAGATTTCCATAAGGTGAATCCTTGACAACCCTGGTTCCAGTCATAGCTTCAGAGAACGCCCCTGGTTCGTCTTCCTGCCATTCTGATCCTTCTTTTTCCTTTGCTGAACCTTTCCCTGTAGGTCTTTTCAAGTGCAAATACCAGGCCGCCAATTTACATAGAAATCTCATAAGAGTTGACAATGGCGGGGGGGTCTCGCTGTAAACGACCAGACGCGTGTGCATCTTTCCCAGATATTTATCAGGAATTCTCAACTTGTAAATGTTTTATTATGTATTTTCCTTTTGTAAAGTTTTGTAATATTAAGGTTTTTGCCCCGAGTTTACGAGGGCACATTAGCTAGATTTACAGCCTGATTTCCGTGGGCAAATACAGGAAGGAACAGACTGGCTGTATCAGCTTTATAGAACAAGCTGGTCTCGTAGCTTTATAGAACAAGCTGGTCTCGTAGCTTTATAGAACAAGCTGGTCTCGTAGCTTTATAGAACAAGCTGGTCTCGTAGCTTTATAGAACAAGCTGGTCTCGTAGCTTTATAGAACAAGCTGGTCTCGTAGCTTTATAGAACAAGCTGGTCTCGTAGCTTTATAGAACAAGCTGGTCTCGTAGCTTTATAGAACAAGCTGGTCTCGTAGCTTTATAGAACAAGCTGGTCCTGTAGCTTGATTTAACAAACTGGTCTTATAGCTTTATAGAACAAACTGGCTGTATAGCTGTACAGAACGTATAGCTTTATAATTAAACTATCACTTTCAGTGATAACTTTTTTGAAGGAGAATTTTTCTCAGTACGTCCTCAAAATAGTGCCACTAGTGGCTGTTTTCTCCTAGGATGAGGTTGATGACAGACACGCCAGAAGGTAGGAGAACCTTCCGTCATCCGAATTGAAAATCGCGCTCACACACAGCAGTCACACACAGTAGTCACACACACACACACACACACGAGAGATGGGGCACCGCAAGTGTGTAGCTCCCTCCCGGTGTGTCCAGATGGGTGATTACACACACACACACACTCCTTCGGATGTATCACTCCCCCCCCCCTCTCTCTCTCTCTCTCTCTCTCTCTCTCTCTCTCTCTCTCTCTCTCTCTCTCTCTCTCTCTCTATATATATATATATATATATATATATATATATATATATATGTATGTATGTATATATATTTTCCCCCGCCCATTTGTTAAGTCCTGTACCTGCTCTACATTCCTCTTAACCTCGCCTCTCCCATCGCTCTTCCTTTCCCATCCCTGCTCCTGTTGTCTTCCTCCAGGTTCCTCCTACCCCACCACCACCACCACCACCTCCTCCTCCTCCTCCTCCTCCTCCTCCTCCTCCTCCTCCTCCTCCTCCTCCTCCTCCCTCAGCAGCAGCAGCAGCAGCATCAAGGATGAGAGCTGGGTGGCTGTTTGCCTGGCTGTTTACCTTCCTATTCTTCCCGAGGATTAGTTTTCTCGCCCCAGCATAATTCATGGGTGGTGACAAGGGCCGGGGCGCCTCGCTGGGGTTGACGCTCGCACCAGCAGGCTGTGTTATGATGCTCCTCCTCCTCCTCCTCCTCCTCCTCCTCCTCCCTGACGGAGGAGCCGCCGCTCCAGCCAGCCAGCCAGCCAGCCAGGCACTCCACCACGCTCCCTAGGTGAAGTGGTAGTCGTCTGCTGTGCTCCCTTCCCGTGTCTCACAGGTGTAGCACATGTTCGTGAGTGTGTGGGTGTGTTTCCTGTGTCTCGTGGGTGTAGCAGGTGTGTGTGTGTGTGTGTGTGTGTGTGTGTGTGTGTGTGTGTGTGTGTGTGTGTGTGTGCTTTCTGAAGTGAAAGTGTGTATTTCAGTGAAAGAAATACTTGTGATGTATATCTTGTTGCGTATGGTGCAGACATACTATATCTGAGTATAAGATATATGTATTCATATTAGACATATTCTACAATGTATAGATGTATTTCAGGTGCGTGTGTTGTGTGTATGTATGCATGACATATGTATGTATTGTGCTTATTTTGTATGGACGAGAGAGAGTGTTGTGTAAGTGTACATATATTCATCTGTGTTCTGTGTACGTTTACGGACTTATGTGTAGCGTATTCATTAGTATATATAACAGTGACTGCTTTCATGGAATGTATGTAGATTAATGGAACTTTCAGAGTAGATAGGTTAATAGAAATGTTAGAACACACACACACACACACACACACACACACACACACACACACACACACACACACGTTTAGTTATGGAAAGTGCATTCGTTTCACAAGACATTCATTACGTATGTATCACGCACAATGTCGCAAAGTTGCGAGTCCTTCTCTCGGGCGAGCTGCTATGGCTTCCAGCACTCGTTTCTCTTGCAGTACTCAGCTCCCTGGCCCACTGTAGCTGCATACCCTCGCTGTGCCACCGACATGATGGGGGGGGGGGGGGGACAAGTAAAAAAATGGGGAATCGAATACCTTTACACGTTCCCCCTCAAAGGGTCTTACACAACCACCGTGAATTCTAAATTATTATTATCCCCCCCTCCTCTCCCTCCCATCCCCTTGCCCTATTCTCACTCGGGGAAAATCCCATGGTTCGACACCAGCCAAACAGCCAAACCCCCCTCAAACCAGCCCACCTCCCTCCCTCCCTCAGTCTTTGAACTCTTTGGAAAACGTTTGCCACATTTCATTTTCACGGGATTGTTTTGAGGAAGGCACCGTCGGGAGGGCTACACACACTGGCGAGGGTTTGCTTGATAAATACCATAAGTATTTGATGATGTGCTCACCTCCAGGCGAGAGTGGGAAGTTAATCAAGAAAGTGTCGCTCGCTCTCTAGGTACACATCAGATGTGCAGTTCCTCCCCCTTTTGACCCCCCAACCCCCGGGTGTAGAGAGAGAGAGAGAGAGAGAGAGAGAGAGAGAGAGAGAGAGAGAGAGAGAGAGAGAGAGACAGAGGGAGGGAGATCGAACGAGACATTCTGTCCTCGGTGTTAACACACGTCCTCAAACGTCTCTCTCTCTCTCTCTCTCTCTCTCTAGGAGGCTGATAACACGTCAGCTCCAACAAGGAACTACTACTTCTTCCCTCCTCTTGGACGTGCCTCCTGGACCCTCCTTCTCCTCCTCCTCCTCCTCCTCCTCCTCCCCGGTCTCAGCGAGCCACACTCCGCAGATGCAATCTCACTAATACATCACAAAAAGGTGTTGGCTCATTCCTTCCAGGCACGCAACATCAGACATCAATGAAAAATCATAAAAGGGTCTCTCTCTCTCTCTCTCTCTCTCTCTCTCTCTCTCTCTCTCTCTCTCTCTCTCTCTCTCTCTCTCTCTCTCTCTCTCTCGTTCAAATGCGTACACGTCTCTCTTTTTTTTTCTTTCCTACCTACCTACCTACCTACACCCCCCCCCTCTCCACCCCCGTGGCAGAACAATCACGAAGCGTAAAGGAAAATAGCAAAATCAACACAATCACCATTCAGCCGCTGGGAGAGGTAAACATGAGGTGAATGCCAGAGCGCAGGAGAAGTGGCACCGACACATACCCTGGGGATCACTACCTTGGCACCTATTATTAAGCCTGTTTGTTCTACAGTTTGTTCTAGCTGATGAAGAACAAGAGAGGCACAATAGGGCCCGGGGCGCTTGCCACGATCAAGAATAGCGCCAGCAAATATTTAATCGCATTTCACAAAGGCTGCTTTTATCCCGGCTGGGTGTGGGCATGAAATATGCAGCGGCCAGGTAAACAGGTCGGACCAGGTGCTGGAGATGACGGCGCGGGGCGGGGCCTAGGTGCTGCCTCCAACACCACCACCATCAGCCGCTACTGTCTCCACACCACCACCACCACCTCCAGCCATCACTATCTCCGCCATCACCATTACTACTGCTGCTGCCAACACCACCATCACTTATCTCCGCCATCACCACTACTGCTGCTGCCGCCACCATCATCATCACTATCGCCATCACTTTCTTCATCATCATCATCATCACCTCCACCATCGTCGCCACTGCTGCTTCCACCACCAACAACCGTCACCACCATCACCAACCCTCCCTCCCTCTTCACCCATCACCGTCAGCTTATCAATTCCTCCTCCCCATTCCCCCATTCAACCCATCACCATTACTCCAGCCTCCTCCATCCCTACCTACTCTCTTGCCTCCGCTGTTGCTCCAACGCTGACCTCCCCACACCGCTGACACCAGTGCTGCTCGGCTGCCACCACCCAGCCATGTCCAGACACCACCGTTCCCCCTGCCATCGCCCCACCACCCTCTGCCTCACCCCCCGCTGCCATCCCTCCACCTCATCGCTGCCACTGCCACCATCAACAGCCCCCCACCCCTCCTCTCTGTTGCCACTAGTGACACACCGTCGCTCCTGAAGCTTGCCATCAGCTCCACCACCGTTGTCACCACTGTGGCATTACACTTCCGATCACTCTCCTACCTCAGTGACCCCTCCTCTCCCCTCCACTCACTCCTCACTCCCTTGGCTCACCACCCTCCACCTCCCTCAACATGACAGCCACCATACACCCCCTCCCAATGCCGCTGCTCACCCAGCTCTTGCGTCATTGCCACCCCAGTGTCACCCCAAGTCCCTGCCAACGTGCCGTCACCAATGACACCACCTTCCAAACCCCCAACCCGCTGCCACCACGTCTCCCCACCCTCTCCTCACTTTCGCCAAGTCTCCCCATCCTCTCCCCACTTCCACCACATCTCCCCACCCTCTCCCCACTGCCGCCACGTCCCGCTCCGTTGCTCAGTGGAGGAAGTATTCATTTTTTGTTTTGCTTCAATCTTCACATCGTCAAACAACAACAGTAATAACACAGAAAAGAATATATGTATATCATATATATAAAAGGTCATGAAAATATCTTTAGTTAAATGGTTTTACGAGTCGCATGAAGACTCTTCTCGTATGATGAATATAATGAAACGTCTGTGACAAGCGGTTTTCTGCTCATCTTTTTTTTTTTTAATTTTCGCAGCATTTAGATTACGCGTTTTGTAACTTTTTAAAACGCGCGTCTATTCCTTTTTTTTTTATGGTCACCTTGAAAATATACATTCCAGGGGCAGAGCGAAGCTGCTCAGTGATTCGACGGGGTCAAGCCAAACTCGTACATGTGGTGAGACTCCTTAGAGCGCATCAAGTGACTGAGGTTAGACCAGAGTACGTTTTCCCCCTCACGCGCTTTCTCATACAACTTCCACGTCGGTATACCCTCACCATTCCAATTGGTGCTCCTTTAAAGTTATCTTCCCGCCGTCGGCTTCTGGGATAGAGGGAATGGTGACCCCCTCCTCTGCTCTCCTTGTATTCTTTTTAATCTCGTTATTTTATCTGCTTTCTTCTAACTCCTCATCTTATGATTATCTTCACGTTTTCATTTCTTCTTCATCTACTATTTCATCCCATATTCTTCTGGTTCTTCATTTCCTTGCATTTATCTACCTTCTCCTCTATCTTGTTCCTTTATTTTATTTTCTTTCCTCACGTATCCTTCCCTCTCCATCATTCCCCCTCTCCCACACGTTCCCACCCACTCTCTCTTATCTCTGTGTCATTCTCTCGCTCGCCTCTCCCCTTTCTCTCTCTCTCTCTTTCCCTCCCCTTGTTCCTGTTGTCTATGTCTTTCCTCCTCCTCCTCTCTCTTTCTTTCTCCTCTGCTCCCCCTCTTTCACCCGCTCGCCCAATTCTTTATTATCTACTAAAAAAAAATCAGTGTTGACACGAAAGAAATGCAAAAAATGGTTATCAAAACAGTAAACCAACACCCGACTGTTTATTACCAACCTTACCGGGTCTACACTATTGCCAACCTTACCGGGTCTGCACCTACTGTCTTGTGTCGTCTGCCTCAGAATCTTGCTCTTTTTGTGCACAGTTTGCATCCACTCATCATGTACGAATTCATATACCTCTCAGGACGACGCGAGTTAAAGAAGTGCGTTTCGTATTACGAATGTGATCCCGTCGAAAAGTTTGTAAACAAGAGCGCGTTACTGTTCGTCCTGTAGACCTTGTTTACGTACGTGGTCACGTCCACACAACGTTGTTTTGCAGAGTCGGAGCCTCCACGCCTACGTATTATAGGATGGAACCCGCGGCGTAGCGGTTAGCACTCCTGCCCGTAGCGCATTCGCGGGCCTCCCAGGGTCGAGCGCATAGCTTCAAGTACTGGTTGACACACACACACACACACACACACAGCCCCCGGAGACAGTTTTTGGATGATTACCTAACGTTACTTTCAGCCACCATTCATAATGATGAACATTCATCTCCCAGTCACATTATCTGTTCAGAAAAAAAAAAATACAGCTATTTGGCAGTCGTTCAAGTGAACTAGTACAAGGATCCTGTTCTCAGCGTAGTGATTAAGTTCTTATAAGATACACAGGCTTTCCCAGGCTAATGGTGGTTTTGCCTCGTGGTAGTGTAGTGTACGTTGATGAGACGAAGGAAGGCCTTACAACGGGTGTCTTAAGACGCCCCTTCGGGGAGGTAATCGGTCCTCTTAAGTCAGCCAGTGACTGAATTAGATCTCTCTTTTTCTGCCTCCCGTCCTCACTGCGCATGCGGCTGGCTGCACGGGGTCAGGAACCAGCCTCACATTGTACTGCCCTCAGCAAGCTGCCGGCCGGGATCACCTCGCCCTCATGGGCACGACGATGCGGCCCTTGGAGCACGATGACCTTTAACCTCACCCTTAGGGATAACATCAAAAGGGTCGCACCGTCGTGTTCAAGGGTCGTAGAGTCATGCTCAAAGCTCGTACCGTCGTGTTCAGGGGTCGCACCGTCGTGTTCAAACGTCGTACAGTTATGCTCAAAGCTAGTACCGTTGTGTTCAAGGGTCGCAACGTCGTGTTCAAGGGTCGTACAGTTATGCTCAAAGCTCGTACCGGCGTGTTCAAGGGTCGCACCGTCGTGTTCAAGGGTCGCACCGTCGTGTTCAAGGGTCGCACAGTCGTGTTCAAGGGTCGTGCCCGTTCTGTTCAAGGAAACTTGACACTGGAATCGTGACTGTGTTTATTAAAGAGAGATCCAGCGTCGCCTCACCCTCCTATATGGATACTAGATCATACACAAGTCGTCAGGGAACTGGAATCTTTCTTTCACTGGATCTTCTTTCTTATCGAAACCTAATTAAGGTTTGAACCTTGCACAATATTCGAAAACCTCCTTTCTGCACGACAGTATAGAGATATACACACACACGTCTCTTGTCGCAGAAGGCAACTAAGAGGGACGGGAGTGAGGTGGAAAGGTTGGGAGTCCTCCCCTCCTGTATCATTTTCCAAAAGAAGGAACAGAAAATGGTGCCAAGTGAGGGCTTGCTTTTCCATTGAGGCAGAGGCACAGTTATCTATTACTGACGCTACCTCACCGCCAAGAGAAAGAGAAAATACATAGCAAAGAAAAAGAAGAAATGTTTTCATGGTCACGATTACCCCAGGTGCGATTTCTGCGAAAGAGTCTTGGTGTTACTCGGGATTTTAATGAAGGCTACTGCACCTCAAGGCTGCGCTACTTCCAGTTTCGGGGAAATGTAGACTCCTTTGGAATGACAAGTTCTTTGACGAGACTGCACTCCCAGCGATGCGGCCTCGCCAAAGGTGTAACCTCGAGCAGGCGGAGCCCAGTAAGAGTATATATATATATATATATATATATATATATATATAAGTTAGGACAAAGCATCATTATATATTGTCTACCTGTTCGCTCAACATGTCAGTCATTGTGGAAGACAGAGTAGGTGTGGGTTCCGCCCCTCCTCCTGGGCTGAAAGTTAGCCAAGCATTAAGCAGCAGCAAATGACGCTGCTTCCCTGCCGCAACAGCAGCAGCGGCGGCAGCTGGACGCGCTGTTGCAAGCAGCAGCAACAGCAGCAGCAACATCACCACGAGACAGTATTACCAACAGCAGCAGAAGCTGGAAGCACTGTTGCCAGTAGCAGCAGCAGCAGCAGCAACCGCTTGGGTACACTGATACCAACAACAGGAGCAGCTGGACGCACGCACTGCAACGCCACCAACAACAGGAGGAGGAGGAGGAGGGGGGAGGGAAGAGGAGGAGGAGGAGGAGGAGGAGGAGTAGAGCCTCTCCCAAGAAAATGACACATTCCCATTAGACTGGAATCCAAAGGGAACTTCCAACACCCAATCCCCCAGAATCCCCGTTTTCTATGCAGGCCTCGGCCATTGTGGGGGGCTATTGACGTCCCGGCGAGGTGCATTGCCACCCACCAACGCGGAACACACTGCCAAGCCTAATGAGAATGGCGCGCCCACATTCACGCCTCTGTAAGTATGCCGGCGTACATCTTTATTGAGGACGTGTAGCGCCTGGCTAAATACCGGGCCTCACACACACACACACACACACACACACACACATATATATGTACAGACGCGATTTAAGCCACTCGCTCTTGTCTGTGACTGCAGACAGTATAATATATGTGGTATGTGTATACATATGTATATATATTTTCCCCCTCAGGCTACAGTTAGAAACGAAATTCTAATGAGGAGGAATAATTTGTGCAACAGCGCGAAACAATGTGTTTATTGTGACGACAGCCATTGTTCCGTTTGGCTCCTCAGGCGAAGTGGAGTCCCTTCATTCAGGTGTTGGAAGTAGACAACGCCGCGCCAGGTCTGAATCAGAGGCGAGGATATGCATCTCTTATTGGCTCGGGGAAACTTTGGGTTTGTATAGACTCGAAGAGTTTCATGAAGGCACCGAGACTCATTCACACTGTCTTGTCCCATCACGTGTTTGCAAATTTTTTTTCTTTTCCTCTTTTCTCTTTTTTTTTTTTACTCTCTTTTCATGACGACGAGTTACGCGTCGGCGTATCTCGTTGAGGGAGCCGGGAGAGCGAGAGGGAGAGAGAGAGAGAGAGAGAGAGAGAGAGAGAGAGAGAGAGAGAGAGAGAGAGAGAGAGTTGCCTGCGCTCGTATTCATGCCTCAGATTTATTTTCGTAGCATAACAAAGTGAAGAAGAAGAAGAAGAAGAAGAAGAAGAAGAAGAAGATTTATAAGGTATCATTTACTCAAGGATTATTAGAGGTGACAGACATGAGCTATTACCCATGGCCCCCTCTCTCTCTCTCTCTCCCCCTGACCTTTGCCCAACGCTAATTATTAATTAAACCATCCAACTTAACTCTTGGTGTTGAGTAGCGCATTATACCTGGACCCTACCGTGCTGTCCTTGCACTTGAGAATGTGACACGAGTCACGGAACGTTGTATTGCTACGTACCCAGGAAGACCCCCACACACCTCTGGTTTCTACTTGAGTTTGGATCTGCCCTTGATATGAACTTTGGCTGGCTCGTTGGTATTCTCCCTGAGGAGTATAAGAGAATCGTTAGCCAAGTTGAGAACATCAGTATGAGACTGATGAATGGTGAATCA